>NC_040034.1:3564586-3658173 GCF_000972845.2 Larimichthys crocea | reverse complement strand
CTGGGTTAGACTTGTTAGGAACTTTTTGCAGGCATCAAAGTGTCATCCTGCTTTTATTACAGACGGTTTGTTTGAATTGGTTCAGATTCTGTACTTCCATTCCAGGTGTGTTTGTACCTTTCCCTTAGTGACATCAAACACACTCCTTTTACTGCCATATAAAATTGGCTGCCCTCCTAAGGACAATGAGGCAGAAGAGATAAATCGTTATCACACAACAATCCCACGAGGACACACACAAACACACACACACACCCTACATTAGGGCAAATAAAGTTTACCTGGCTGCCGTCGTATCTCCTCAGCTCCTCCTCGGTGAACGCCGGACAGGTTTGGTTGGTGCTTTGTATTTTAATTTAACGTCTTCTTCCGCCTAAAGTCGCAGAAAGGACGAAGAGAAGGACGCAGGTCCGCGTGGTTGCCATGGCAGGATGTTTGTACAGACACTTCCCGATGCTGCGTTTGAGGCCGTCGGAAATATTTAACTAGTGATTCGAGCGGGGAATTGTCAAACTACTGTTTTCTATCAGCTGATTTACGTTTAATAAGTAGTTTGACATTTTAGGAAAACTTTATCGTCATATGATATACTGATACCATTCAGGTAACGGGGTTGTCTTAAATTGGTTTATCTGGGAGAAACTAGCCTGACTCAGTCCAAAGGTAACCAAAAACACCCTACCAGCCGCCTAAAACTAAACAAAACTAAAACTCACCAACTGACATTATTTATATTTATATTATTTATATTTAGTAGTAGTTATTTTTTTATTTAGTAGTAGTATTTAGTATATTTAATTTGTTAATACTTACAACGTTTAAGAAGAAGACACGTCGCCATTTTGGAAAGGCGGGAGCGGTTACAGGCAACGGGAACCACCCCTACCAGCCCGCCTAAAACTAAAACTAAACTCACCAAACTGACATATATTTGTGTATTATTTATTTTTTTTATTTAGTAGTGTATATTAGTATATTTAATTTGTTTAATACTCACAAAAGTTTAGAAGAAGACACGTCGCCATTTTTGGAAAGGCGGGAGCGGTTTACTAGGCAACGGCCGGAGCAACCAGGGGGTTACTATGGTACTTCCGCCAGGATACGTCCAGTGTCTTTAAAGGTTAATACACCGACTTAAATAAAAAAAAAAACATGTTTTCTCAAGTAGCCCTAGGGTGTAAAAATGAAGTAATAAAATGTCTAGTAAGTTATTAGCCTATATTAGTCTTTGTACTCGTAAGAACGACAGAAGGCAACATCCAATGCTTCAATTTACATTTAATTTACATATAAAAAGACATTTTTGTTGTATTGTGGTGTTACTTTACTTTACCACAACTTTATGTTGTTGTTGTCAGCATGTAGGCCTAGTCTACTGTCCAATTCACTTTTTCGTGTTTTGCACTGTTTGATAACTTTGTACGAATTTAGAAAATTTTACAAGTCAGCACTAGGTAGAAAAGGAGGAAGGAAACAAGAAGACAAAGGGGTTTTATGTTGTCATTAGCATCGTGATCCAGTTCACTTTTTGGCTGTGTGTGGAACTTCAATTCTAGAGTAGCAGCTTAGGCAGGGAAGTAAAACAAGTAACAGGGACCACAGGTTTTTGTTATTATTGGCTAACTAGTTGAATGTTTGTAGAAAAGATGGGATCCATTTTTTTTTTTTACCTCTGTTTACACCTTTGAGTGAAGATGTTACAGTCACACTGGTAGGGAACGGAGGAAGAAAACAAGAAGACAAAGGTTTTATGTTGTTGTTCTCATTGAAACATTTGGTCCAATTCACTTTTTGGGTCAGTTTGTGACCTTTGAGTGAAGAATTGTACAAGTCAGCACTAGGCAGGGAAGTAAACAAGGTAACAAGGACACAGGTTTTTGTTATTATTGGCTAACTAGTTTGTAGAAAACTGATGGGATCCATTTCTTTTTCTTTTTTACCTCTGTTTACGACCTTTGAGTGAAGAATTTTACAAGTCAGCACTAGGTAGGGAAGGAGACAAGGAGACAAGGAGACATGCTTGTCTTCCTGTTGGACCGCGGCAGTCGGTGTCATGGGATGGGCCTGTGTCGGCGTCAGCCCGCGGGTGTGCGGAGCTTCTCCCTTTGGACCGAAAACAGGAATCTAAACACCGACCACGGGGATTATGTTTCCTCTACAATGCAGCTGTTATTCATGAAAACTCGTTTTCACACTTCAGACTAATAACACAGCGGCTGCTGTTGACGAGCAGAGGTAGTTTGTGTCATTACAAGAAGTAAAGGAATGCTCAGGAAGGAAAACTCTCGGTCATACCAAGAGGTAAGACAACTTCCTCTGTGTGTGTGTGTGTGTGCGTGTGTGTGTGGACTGTGTGTGTGTGGACAGTGTGTGTGTGTGGACAGTGTGTGTGTGTTGTCTTTAATATTTGTCTCATCAAAGGAAAGTGTTGGTAACTGTGACTTCCTCGCGACATGGACTGTCCAGCTTGTCATCATGTGACTTCAGACTGCTGGCACGAGCAGCTTCCTACCTAAAACATGAAATCAGCTGACTGCGTGTTTTTATGTCTGTGAGTCCGCCTGGTGACTGATCTGGACCCTGTTCATCCACACATGAAGGACATAAGTCACTGTCTGAGTACTGTCACTGCACAGTGCTGTACACTGAAGATAAGTCATGCAAACTGTTAAAACTCTGTAATCTTATAAGCACCAGTGTGTGTCCTGTCATTAAAGTCCAGTACTGTTAGTTTATTAAAATAACATAAAATGTAATTATATAACGAATTAATCATTCAGTTTAAATGATAGATGGATGAGACACAGTGAACATGCATTACAATTAGACCTATAAAGATACATTTGAATTTAAATTAAACATGTGCAAAGATACAAGTAGAAAACTAAATAAAAAATAGAAATAAAAAAATGAATGAACGTCACAGCATTGTCTGTACAGAGTCAATTTGCAAATTGAATAATGACTTGTGGTGCAAAATGTCCAGAAAACATTAAACAGTGCAGCTGGCTGTGAACTTTTGTCTGATTTGTCTTGATCCCTGCAGACACAGAGTATGACGTGAGAACAAAGAGACACAAAGGAGAGACCTTGACTCTTAGTTACATTTATTCACAAAAACGTCATTTGAATGGCTGAGTTTCAAAATAAAAGCCCAATGTGCCTAGAAAGATTGTCCCTCGTCATGACCTGATACAGGCACGAGACATTTTACACTTTTATTCCACTAAATTATTGAAGTACACTCAGCTGGAAGGTCTCTGCACTATGAGGTAGTTAAACCTCTGACAACATGTTTACAGGTTGTTCCAGGAGCCTCCCTTACCAAAGCACATTTACAGCTTGTAATTTCATACATACATATAATTTCACATGCAGGGCCATTGTTGTATTCCCACCTTTAAATGTTTGCTGTACTTTCCCCACCCTTTGCTCGTCCACATTTAACGTCCTCTCCTCTGAACCTCACAGTTAAATGATGATAATGATGAAGATGGAGGTGACGCTCGGTCTGAAGGCTACTTTGACGATGTCGCTGAGCAGGTGGAGCCGTACGGCAGCATCTCAGAAGGTGATGATGACCAGTGAAGTGTCTCCGTGCCAGCATGGTGCACACTCACACTCTCAAGACTTCATCCATTTTTAACCGGACACTCTGCTCTGATGAGCCGCTGACCTCAGGAGAACTTCACTGGGTTTTAAGTGTCCCGTGAAAGTCCAGACGCTGAACATGAGCCACCTGTACACAGTTATTACATTTTGATTAAGTAATTAGACCCATAACAACATTTTCTTTCATGACAGAGGACGACCTCAGAGGAAGCAGTCCGTCGATGCGATTCAGTAAAGCCTGTCTAAAGAACGTCTTCACCGTGGTGCTCATCTTCATCTACCTGCTGCTGACAGCCGTGGCCGTGTTCCTGGCCTACCAGACCATCTCCGAGTTTTTGGAGAAACTTAACCACCCCGTAATGTCTGTCACCTACAAAGAGGTCGACTCCTTCTCACCCCCAGGTTTGTACACATAGCACGTACTGTACGGTGGGTAGTAACGCAGACGTAAACAAACTGCTTCTTTAAGAGTTAAAACGGTGTAATGAAACAGTGTAATGTTAGCATGCATCTGAGCTAAGAATAACAGAAGGCAACACTGCCAAATGTGTGAACCGAATGTGCCAGGATTTGAGAGTAACAGTTGTCAGGTTGCCATTGGCAACTATTTTGAGAAATTGGCAACCAGTTCTTGGCCTTCTGTTGCCGGTTTCTGCAACTTTTGAACATGTAAAAAACAGCCAAACGTACACTCCAAAATTAGAAGAATTATATTTGTTGCATTAGTAAAATTTAAAGGTCTCACCCTTTACATGCTTGTAGTTTTTAATTTGAAGTTTTGATATACATAAGATAGAAGAAGACACAGTATATATGTGGTTTTAACTACCAAAACATCAAGTTACTACAGACTTAACTTCTCTTCTACCTTTTAATAAAACAGAATTGAGGTTAAAACAGTTTATTATATATCTGTGTTCTTTTGTTTGACAGTGTCTTATTCCTTTGTTCCAAACAGTGCATGTTATGTAATACAATTTGTATTATTATGTTTATAGTTGTTGCTCCATTTTTTGACAACATAAAAGTTTATTCTGTTATAAAGTTTAACAATGCTATGATATCATGCAGTGAAGGCTTTGGGAACATGAACATCATATAAAGTGTTTGGACGTAATAATAAACAGATATGATTCTTTATTAATGTGTTTTCTGGGAGCAGGGATCGCTCTGTACCCTGGAAAAGCTAAGCTGCTGAGCTGCAAACATCACTACCACGACTACATCCCACCGTTAGTGGACCCGGGCAAGCCTCAGAAGGGAGACTGTAAGACTAGAGAAGTGACTTACATCGGACCGTTTACCAACGAAACAAAGGTCAGTCATGAAAACGCTCACAGACATGAATATATTCTGTTGATTATTATACTGACTCTTAACTTCGTCCTCACAGAAGACCGCTCTGGTGGTCAGAGGTCCGTCTGATGTCAGAAACAAGGAGCTGATCTTCATGCAGTTCAGTCATAATGAGACAGAAGAGGACTTCAGCGCCATCACTTACATGCTTTTTGCCAAGTTTAGTGACTTGACTGGCAGGTAACAGCAAGCATAGTGAGGTCTCATAGACGGATTTACAGCCTCTGGTGTTGACAGCAGACAGCATCATTTAAATCTAAATTTAGTGAACTGTTATGTGACAGCAGCATGTGTGTTTGCTTTTCACTTCCAGTGTTTACTTGTAGTGTTTTCTGTCTGTCTAGTGCAAATGAATCCGAGTTTATGAGGGACTGTGAGAGGAATTACTCCATGTGGACCTTCTCTGGAGGATTTAGAACCTGGGTCAAGATGTCTTTAGTGAGGACGTCGGGGAAAAAGGACGAAGCTGTCGAGTTTCGGCAAGAGGTATTTAAATCCAGCTGGTGTCCATCGTGCATACGCGATGATAATAGATTTTAAAAGCTTTCGTTTCATCTTTCAGTCTGCCGTGGTTAAATTCAATGACAAAAGGCCAGAATCAGAGAGAACCAATCAGCTCTTCTTCGCTGTCTTTGAATGGCGGGATCCATACATGCAAGAAATCCGACTGGTGAGTTCCCCCCCTCGAGCGTTTTGTCCTCACCATTGTCGACGTCAGCGTGTCAGCCTGTAACTTTGCTTTCCTCTCAAACAGATCGTGACTGCGAATCCCTGGAGCTCCGTGGCCATCCTCTGCGGGGTCTTCATGGCTCTCTTCAAGGCTGCTAACTTTGCCAAACTCACCATTCAGTGGATCATCAGGATGCGCAAGAGGCATCTGAGGAATAAAGCTCGGGAAATGAACCCAATAACCGATAACTGAACAAGACGGCACAAATTATCCAAGTGAATAATCTGACATGATTGGTGTTTTCATTTTTTAATCACTGCTAAAGATGTTCACTCAGGAATGTTTGTAACATGACACACAGTGAAAAGCTCAAACCGATGTTACTGCTAGTTCATCATTTCTTTTAAAAAAATGGCCAGTTTGTCGAGAATTTAGTGAATTTTTTAATTGTTGTTGCATTTCAAAAGAAGACGTACATCATCAATATTTCATAAACATTCCTGGAAATGCAGTTTTTGTACGCACAGAGATGAAAAATGTTGCTGAAACCAGAGACACCTGAAATGTTTGAGAGCTTTAAAGAGAGAAAATGTGAACTTTGGTCAATAGGTTACTGCATTTATTTGGATTCTGTTATTCTAAAGGGAATATTGTAGCATATGTTTATGTCCTATTCATGTCAAGAAGCATCCAAATAAAACTAGAGGGATTACAATGAGCTGCTTTTCTTCTATCAGAGTGATCTGCTGTTTATTTGTGTGCTCTAAACTTTGTCTCAACACTGTTGTTTCATTTGATTTTAACATATCAGCGTGTGCATTGTTGTTCAGATGTACTTGAATTCGTGTCTTAATTGCATTGTTGTTGTATGCCACACGTTATGTTTTTAGAAATTTTGGAAAATAAAAATATATTTTTATGCCTTTTTTTAGAAATTTTGGAAAATAAAAATATATTTTTATGCCTTTTACGTTTTGCAGTTTGTGGTGATTGAGACCTGAATAAGTGATTTAATCATATCCTAACAGACAGACAGACAGACAGATAGATAGATAGATAGATAGATAGATAGATAGATAGATAGATAGATAGATAGATAGATAGATAGATAGATAGATAGATAGATAGATTATAATTATAATTCACAGCAACAGAGGTGTAATATACACTACAGAATAGAATAAAAAGGGCAAACACAAAGGAATAGACAGAAGTGTCCTTCGGCCTATACAGTACACAAAAAAACAGACATGCAAAACGAGTACTTGAAAATAAAGTGGCCATAATATAAATAATATTGCACATGGTAGTAACTGGAATAGAAATTACAATACAGATAAACAAATAAATATGAATATAAAAACTATGGTGAGTAGTGATAGTAATAAATAGATAAATAATGTGGACTGTGTTTGTTTAATGCAGTGTTATATAAACTTATAAACTCATAAAATTGTTTTTTGAGCTCACTCTGAACTCAGTGCCCGTTTCTCCTGAACAGCGCTGCCCGTGAACGCACCCCGTGACGTAGTTCCGTGTGGGGGCGAGGTGGAGGCGGATGTTGTTGTTAGCCTCGGAGGTGTAGGAGAAGATGCAGCAGCGCCGACACTTCTGGACGTTTTAAAGGTATTTAAACCACCTCACCTGTGTGTGTGTAATGTAACGGACACGTTACATGTCAGCTGTTCTCCCTGCGCGCGCCTTTAAAGTCACTGACGTACATCTTAGCATGCTAACGTGCTAACCTGCGAGCTAACCAGGTTGTAGCTTTTATTTAACAGAACAACCTGACGACACATCACCAGGAGTCACAGTCTGTGTGTCTGCGGGAGGTTCTGTTGGTTCATAATCTGTTTATCGACAGTAAACACGATGATACAGCAGCGGAGATAGCCACAGCTAGGCTAACAACAAAGACCCTCTGCTAGCGCCGCAGCTCGGTCCTGACGGAGGTTTTAACTGTAGCACAGCTGCACAGTCAGAGTATATGTATGCATCAGCTGGAAAACTTTGCTGACTTCAGTAATATAACTGTTGTCCAACATGTTCGTGTGTTTTGGAGCCTCCTGCACCGAAGCTAACAAAGCTAACTGCGCTGAGCTGTGTTGTGTTTACTGTCTGACTCTGTGAGCTGATCTCTGAGTCCAGATCAGGAGTCTGCAACCTTTTCAGCCCAAGGACCCCTCTATGAGAGACACACAGAGCAGGGACCCTTCTATGAGAGACACACAGAGCAGGGACTCTTCTGTGAGAGACACAGAGCAGGGACTCTTCTGTGAGAGACACAGAGCAGGGACTCTTCTGTGAGAGACACACAGAGCAGGGACCCCTCTGTGAGAGACACAGAGCAGGGACTCTTCTGTGAGAGACAAAC
The DNA here is from genome assembly GCF_000972845.2 of Larimichthys crocea. Taxonomy (NCBI): domain Eukaryota; kingdom Metazoa; phylum Chordata; class Actinopteri; family Sciaenidae; genus Larimichthys; species Larimichthys crocea. Next base: position 3,650,161 of record NC_040034.1, on the reverse strand, counting down.
AGAGCAGGGACTCTTCTGCGAGAGACACAGAGCAGGGACCCTTCTTTGAGAGACACACAGAGCAGGGACACTTCTGTGAGAGACACACAGAGCAGGGACTTTTCTGTGAGAGACACAGAGCAGGGACTCTTCTGTGAGAGACACACAGAGCAGGGACTCTTCTGTAAGAGACACAGAGCAGGGACTCTTCTGCGAGAGACACAGAGCAGGGACCCTTCTGTGAGAGACACAGAGCAGGGACTCTTCTGTGAGAGACACACAGAGCAGGGACTCTTCTGTGAGAGACACACAGAGCAGGGACTCTTCTGTGAGAGACACACAGAGCAGGGACTCTTCTGTGAGAGACACACAGAGCAGGGACTCTTCTGTGAGAGACACACAGAGCAGGGACTCTTCTTTGAGAGACACACAGAGCAGGGACTCTTCTGTGAGAGACACACAGAGCAGGGACTCTTCTGTGAGAGACACACAGAGCAGGGACTCTTCTGTGAGAGACACGCAGAGCCTGTTACGAGAATTTTTACTTAGGACTGGATTCAAAGTATCAAAGTTAAAGTTGAATTTATTATTCTTGTACAAGAAGAAGCGTTTAACAGTGCAACATACAGAAAGGGTTACAGAGAAAAGACTCCTCGAGGAGCTCTAACAGTTGGTTTTTATACATTTTTTAAAAATAAGCTGTCTTGGACACCTCCCACTGATACAGATAACATCATAACATTGCTTTTTTTGGTTTACTGCTAAAGAATGAGCACTATATATTTTATATCCACCTGGTACTCCCATAGCCTGTCTCTCCTGTCCATGTACTACTGATTTATAATTGTCTCTCCCTGCCAGCCTCAGTAAATCAGAGGCCAACTAAGGGAAGTATACGAGACAGAAGACAGGACACACACACACACACACACACTATCTATATGAGGTAAAACACCTGAACCTCAGTATAATCCTAATTTTTATAACAGGGACCCCTACATGTGATTCATGTTTTAAAATGTGGCCTATAATAACAGTTATATTTACTTTATTCACCTATTTATACACTGGATTATCAGCCTATATGTGTTTATGTTGACAAAATGTTCATGTATAATAATTATTATTGTTGTTGTTGTTGTTGATTAGGCTTATATTTTCTATTATTATTATTAAAAACATTCAGCTTCATGATGACGGCCTCTGCAGATGTAGAAGGAGTAGCTGTAGGATCTTGACAAATTTACACATTCTGCTTCACTTCATATCAAACTAGTAGCTCACATTATTTAGTAACGTTATTGATTCACGTTAAATTCACGACAAAGAACAAACTGCTGTGTGGCAGCCACCTTTCCTTCGATAGCAGCTGGTCGCATTATGTTCGACTGCATCATTGGAAGAATTTATTTTGTAAATAGTTTTTGTCAAATTTAGCCCATTGTTACATATTAATGCTTGCAGTTTACTCAGTATCAATACCAGGACCCTGGTTGAAGAGCTCTGTGTGGTCCCACACTGTCCTCTCTTCTCTGTGTGTGTTTACAGTTGAACTGTAGCTCCATCAGCAGCTGATATCAGTGTCTCGAGATTAAACTTGTCCTGCATGCTGCCCCCCTGGAGAGTCGGTGGCTAGGAGCGAATATGACCCATGCATCATACTCTTGTTATTATTATTAATAGTCGGCCTCTGGTGCTCGGGGAGTGAAGAGAAATGGTGATGGAGGTAATGTGACTGTGAGGCACGTCATAATGTCATAAACAGAACATAGGCCTAACTACAGAGGGCGAGGGGATGTGCAGACTGAACCCATGTTCATTATTGGACTCATTCTATATTAAACTTTGTCACTCAGTTTGGTGACGATAAGACAGTTGTGCTTGGATAGACGGAGACAAAGCCACATGTGCAGATTAGAGTGTCCTTCATCCCCGTCACAGCCTTGGCTGATGTTGGCTGTTGGACTGCCAGTTTTTCTGATTTGTGGCAACATTTGTCTTCAGTATCAGACAGATCTGAGCTACAAAAAGCACTTATTTATGATGTAATGCTCTTTATAGCCACTTTTCTTGAAGAGAGTGTCCAAAACATTACGTAGATAAATACAGTTACTGGCGCTGCTTTCGGTGTGCAATTGATTTTTCTTCATCCTGCACCGAGCCAAAACTTTACTGGATTTACATGCTGGTCCCAGAACTTATTTTGGAAGGCTACTACAAAGAGTTTTCTCTGAACTTCTCAAAGTGCATAAACCAGTAACATGTTCGAACAGGTCAGCTTCTCCACGTTACAGCTCAGCTGCATGGTGGTGTTAATGCAGCCACACTTCTAACTTCACTGCCCAGCCCTTTGACTCGTGTCCGCCGTTAGTTTCTCACCCCGTGTAGTGAGCGTTAAACAAGTCCAGACTTAGCCAGCACAGAGCTGCTCAGTCAGCAGACTGGAATTAGACCATCGTCCAGGTTGAACTCTGCGCTGACATTTTGAGGGCGGCGGTACCGAGGCATGTTGTCAAATAGTTTGAAAGTGGTTGTTTGGAGAAGATGAGCCTTGAGCTCCCTCTGCTGCGTCGGTTTGATGAGTCTGAGAGCTCAGCTGCAAACGTACAGTGCAACTAATGTTGAACCACACACTGCATGTATTTATAATTAATTAATTAATTAATTAATTAATTAAATTCTCTCTCTTGACAGTGATGGGCTGATTTCCACTTTTGTTCAAGATGGCGAGAGACAGAAAGTGCATCCTTTGTGAGACGGTCTACGTCTCCAAGCAGGTAATTCACCCTCAGACATGATGTAGGAGGGCACATCAACACTGGAGTTACACAAGATTATTAAGTGTTATAATAAATCAATTGAGCGATTTTATTATTATTATTATCATTCTGATTTGTGACTCATCTAGGCCTGTTTATTTTGTGCATGTGTATGTTTTAATAAAAACAGCTGTTTTCACTGTTAATCAGCTAATTGGGTGTTTTAATTGTTTGTTTAGCTTAAAAATATTAAGAACTTTCCCATAAAGGAACATTTCATCCTTCAGTTTATCTGGAAAATTAAAAATTACTAAATCTGGAGATGAGTGCTTTACCTGGCGAGATCACCTGGGCATCAGTGTGAATAGACGTCTAAAAGAAAAGCTTAATTTTTTCAATGTGTGTCTGCAGGAGATGGACGAGCACATGAGGAGCATGCTGCACCACCGCGAGCTGGAGAAGCTCAAAGGCCGGTGAGTCATGTATCTTACATTTCACATTGACGATCATATTTTCCTGATGTGTGATCAACATTTAGCAACGTATTCAGCATCATAATTTGGACTATAGTTACAGTTCTGACTTTGTTTTAACAGTTTTCGTCTGGATCTATCTGGGTCACGAGGCACGTGCACGCTGGCACGTGTTTATTATACGGGTATATACGGGCAGCTGTCTCAACTGTGGCATGTATATTTAGACACAATCTCTCCGGAACAACAGGCTTGACCGATAGAAGGCAACTGGCTATCTTGTGACATGTAGATTACTGAAAGTATGCGGCCTGTCACTGAGATGGAGGAATCTGGAGGGGAGCAAATACTGATTAAAGGCCTGAGTTGTTGCTAAAGATTTTATCTATACACTGATGTGCAAAGGTGTCCGGTATGACTGTAAAATATATATATAACATATATATAACAGTGGCAGCAAGTGCTGATTTATTATTACAAACACAGGCTGCAGCTGGAAAACAATAATCCAATCTCACTCATAAAGATTTTGCCAACTGCATGAGGGGTCAGTAAATGGCAGCGTGCCATGACACAGATTTGAAAAAGAAATTGAGACAGAGCCAGCGAAGTCAATGCCCCGATCCCAATCACAAGATGACATACTTGGGAGAGGTTTTGAAGCGAGCAGCTGCACGAGGCTCCGGTTACGAAGGCTTTGCAGGGGATTGGTCAGCAGGATGCTGCAGGCCTGTTCTAATAACACATGCTGGGCCCCCGGAGACGAGGGGGTGGGGGGCTGGGTCTTGGCTGTCGCAGAGAAGTGTGAGGTCAAATACAGACATTGCCTTGTGTAGAGTCCCAGAGCGCAGCGGACACCATCATGAAAGCGGACTAGGCTGAGGGCGCCGTGCCTCTCTCTCCCCTCCACTCATCCCCAGTGCTGTGCTGCAGGCTGGACGTGAACCTGCCTGGGTCCAGCCTGCCCTCACCCCGCCTATGGCCTACTGAAGAACGGAGAGACAAGATCAGGAAGATACATATTTTAACCTTTTACAAGTGAAAATTATAAGTTAGCTACCTCCTGATCTGTGACAGATAGAGAATTTGGACAAGTTATTTTTGTAAGGATTGTTGAGTATTCTCCTCTCCTTGTTTCATCTTAGACTTTGAAGTAACAGATAGTAGAGCCAGAGTACGTCGCCGTCGGCTCTGCAGACTAGATCAGAACAGAACGATGCCTGAAGGAACGATTGAACGCCCGCTCTCGCCTTCCCTCCCCAGGGACTGCGGACACGAGTGCAGAGTGTGCAAGGTGACGGTGGTGAGCCTGACCGATTACGCCAGCCACATTTCCAGTCCCACGCACAAGCAGAATGTGGAGGCTGCCGAGCGAAAGAACGCTGGGAATGACCACGAAGAGGACTACTTTGATCCGGTCCTGGTGGACCTGATTGAGAAGAGAAAAGAGCAGATCAGGTAAGACAGTCCTGCCACTGAACATAGTTTTTAACAGGATAATAATCAATATATTTGCTTTAAAACAGCATAAAAAAGTTTGTTTTTTTTACAAAAAAATCACTAAAAATGCTCATTTATTGTTGAAAACATTGACATTTTGTCATAAATAATTTCTATCTAGTGTGAAAAATAAACTTTTTATTAAATTATGTCTGACTATGAGGACTCCAAAATGTTTTTTGGGATGTTTTTCAATAAAATAAAACATATTTCATATTGTCAACATGACATTTGATCAGCAGACCAGGTCCTGTTAGAAATATTGTCATTTCTAAAACTTAATCAGACATTTTTTCTTTGATTAATCATCACTGGTTTCTAATGTTTATACAATGTAAAGGTAAGTGATAGCTCACGTTTGTGTGCACATGCGCCATGTATAGTCACATTTTGCACGGCGGCGGTCACAGGCCTGTTTTAGCCGCTGCCTCGGGGTCGTATGTCAGGACGGCAGCCTAAAAAAAAAAGCATGACCGCACTCGCAAAGTTCAGACAGATGCTGCTTCGTGTTTACGGCTCTCTGGAAATAGTAAATCCAGAAAAAACCTTCACTCTGACACGGGGAAGTTACACAGATTTTTCTTTGACACATCAAAGTCGTATTATGATTGTAAAATCACACGTGTGTCCCAAAGCAGAAGCTGGCATTCAGCTGGCAGTTTTGTCACGTGGCAGATCTTTCCACTCTGCAGGTCACTGCTGGAGGTCACACTGTGAACCGGTCCTTGACACAGAGGTGAAGGTACCAGAGAAACGAGTCTCGTAAAACAGTTTCTGGATCTAAAATAATATTTTTTATGCAGCTTTATGTTGCAGCAAAGGATTCTTAAACCTGCAGTAATCATTTTTGGCCACTTGGTGGCAGCAGAAACAAAGAAACAATTTATTTTGTCTTTTCTTGATGAGAGATGACTGAGAACCTTCACATGAACCAAACTTTGACATTTTATTTCAGCTTTTAAGTCGATATGTTGTTGTGTTTGTTTATGAAAACAGCTGTCTGTTCTGAGTGAGCGCAGTGAGAGTGGGCAGTAAAACCAAAACAAAGAGCTTAAAGGTGCTAAAACTCCATGTAGAGCTGAAGGGTAGTGGCAGAGTCGGGTGATAATTTTCTGTGTGGCAATCACGACAAGTTAAGTTTAAATTCAAGTTTCTCTCTCCCGAGCTAAGACTAGGCTGAATTGTCTTGTTAACTTCGTAAAAACTCACCCAAACCGTCATGGTTAGTCAATGACTGTTCCAGAACTGATTATTTTTGGTTTGGTTGGAAAAAAAAACCTTAAACCACGAAGTTAGACGTGATTTTCCACCCACTAGTTCTTGTACGGCGATGGACTCGAGCCAGTCGTAGTGTCCCATCACCCAACCCGAGATGTGGCTTTAACTGTGCGCTCGTTGTCTGATTCTGATAGTCTGACATTGGGAAATATTGTATATATTTAAATATTTGTTCTGTTTGTAGGAAAGACAAAGAGGCTGCTGCTGCAAAGCTCGCACAAGAAGAAGAGGATCGAAGGAGAAAGGAGGAGTTTCAACAGAGGTTAAAGGACGCTAAGGAGCGTTACCGGCTGGAGTGTGCCCGGAAGCAGCAGCAACAGTCGCAAGGGTTCAATGGATCCACTCAACAGACTTCATGGTACAGAGGCAACAGATACAATGGCAGAGCAGGGGAGGCACAACCCTGGCAACACGGCAGACAGGGGAAGAGCGCCACCTGGCACGCTCAGGAGCCTCCCAACTTTCAGAAATGGTCGTCTGGAGCATTTGCTGGCGGAAGCTTGCATAGCCAGGGAGGATGGGGCAACAGGCAATGGGATCAGGGTGCAATTTCTGGCAATCAACGAAGTCGATTGCCTTGGCTCAGCAACGGGGGCAGTAGTAACGGGGTTTATGGCTGGAATAATATTTCCCAGAACCCACAAAGGGGCCGTCCGCTGAGCTTTTTGGGGTCTTCTTCCATGTATCCACCTTTCACCCAGGCTCTTAGCAAGTTTCAAAATACAGGTAATAATACAGGTAATAACCAGGGAGGTCAGCAGGGTGATGGGCCCCAGAATGGGGAGGGACAAACAGCAGAACCTGACCACAACAGTAGTAAGAGCTCTAAGACCTTTGGTAGCAATCCAAAGCTGGACAAAACCTGTCGCTGGTCACCTTATCCGGTCACAAAGAGTTTAGAATCTGTACCCCATAAAGATACCAACCCAAGTTCATCAGAGAAATACCCCAAAGTCCCTAAAGTCCAGAAGCAAGACAAGGCACCGGAAACCAGTGCCTCCACCCGGCAGCCCCAACCTGAACAGAAACCAGGGCAGTTGACCTCGAGTGGACAAGGAGTGGAAGAAAAATGTAGGCATAAAACGAACCCCAAAACCAAACCCAGAGATCGGAGTAGCAGCGGCAGCAGAAGCAGCAGTGCTCAGAGAGATGGCCAACAGAACTCTGCATCTGATCCCTCCAGTCAGAATGCGAGTAAGTCTTTGCTACATAAAGACAAGAAGAGGTCTTCGGTACTCGGTCTGAACAGTGGAGCTCAGCTCAGCAAGGCCTCCAGTCAAACGCTCGTACAATTAAAATCAACTCCAGCTAAGCAGAGTGGATTCAATCCCCAGGCTCCACCTGTCGGGCTCCTTCAGTCGAGACAAGAACGGCAGCTTCCAGAGACATTAAAGAGAGCCCGGCAGATAGTGTTAGAGAAGAGGGCCTCTTTGGAGAGGTCCAGAAGCAACAGTATGGAAATGGCGCTGCACATCGTGGAGGAGCAGCAGAGGGATCACGCACAGAGTCAGGTTGGAGTAAACAAAGAAAACAGCTGCAGGCAGAACGCAGCTAAACCAAATGTGCCCGACTCACTCGGGTCAGAGAAGCCTGCATTGCAGTCTTCAGACAGCAGCCAGTTCCTCCAATCACTGCAGGTTAGCACCTCTACCATGGAGAGCTCGGAGGCTGCAGCCTTGAGTAAGGAAGATGAGGAGAGCGGGAAGAAAGAAGGGAAGGAAACTGACGCCATGCATGCTGCCGAAGCAGGGCAGAGCTCTGAGAGCGACACCTCCAGAAGCGGTGAAGCGCAGGCGGTCTCGGGGTCAAACACATCAAGTTTGTCCAAACTCGACCTTCCTCCGGTCTTAAAACGTGACCTGACCAAACACATCAGCTCCAAGAGCAAAACAGGCAGCCACGAGCCCAACCTGAACATCGCCAGGCGGGTGAGAAACCTGAGCGAGTCACGGAGGAGTGACACGGAAAAAGACTCCGGGCTCAAACCGACCGTACGGCAGCTCATCAGCTCCTCCGGGTCTCGACGCAATGTGAACTGGGAGCAGGTGTACCAGGAGGTCCGGAAGAAGCAAGACAAAGGAAAGGGCATGCCGAGGTGAAAGTTCGATCTTTATATCTAGAGTTTGAAGTGATTTATTCTCTCAGTGTTTTGATTTTAGTTACTTGAAGCTCATGTCATGTCCGGTCTGTCTCCTGTGCTCCAGGTTCGGGATAGAGATGGTGCCATTAGACCAGGAGGACCAGAGCCAGGAGGAAGGCGACATTCCCCTGCTCGAGGGTTTCCAATGGGACTCGTTGATGGACACCTCCACCACCTCCCGAAAACGCTCCTTATCAGAGAGCAGCGTCACCCCAGCGTCCACTCACTCTCTGTTCACAACCCTGATGTCGAAGGAGGCGGCACAGAAAGAAGTCCTCGGCTCGGAGCAGCAGGGATCCTCGCTTTCTCCGCAAGGGAGCAAAGACAGCCGGCGTCAGGAAGAAGTGGAGCAGATGCTCGGTCAGCTCGACGCTAAAGCACAGAAGCAGCCCGAGAAACTGACGTCAGTGACGGTGAAGGCTCTCCAGAGGTCTGATTCAGTGCTCGGGGACAGCAGCTCCGGGACGGAGCAGTATGACGGCCAGGGAACAGGAAAGAGGCGAAGAGCAGCTGGGGTGAGTCTGTGCAGGTCTACTGCTGCAGTATCTCTGCTTATCAGAAGTTAAACTCTTCATCATGAGTTTATGGTGGTGCCATGCTTAAAAAAGCTCTGTGTGACCATTTATCTCCTTTGTAGGATATTCCAAGTGCAGAGACTTCCTGCTTGGAGCACAATAACAAAAGAAGGAAGGTCAAATCCAAAAAAGGTGAGTTCTGCTGCACTGATGAAGTCACGTACATGTTTCTGTCTGTCTCTTCTGAAGTAATACAATTATTTTGGTGGAATGATTTGACAGCTTCATATATTATTTGGTGCATGGTACATAAGTGAGGTTCATGAGTATCCCTTGGTGCTCCGTGCAGAGCGTCTACAGATCGACCAGCTGCTGGCCGTTTCTCTGCGGGAGGAAGAGCTGAGTCACTCCCTGCAGACTGTGGACACCAGCCTGATCCAGGCCCGGGCTGCTCTGGAGGCCGCCTACATCGAAGTGCAGCGCCTCATGGTGGTTAAACAGCAGGTAAACACAGCAGGCGTCTCTTTGAGAGTCGCTTAGCTTAGCGTTTGTTGTTTCTCTTGATAACCATGATGAAATATTTAAGTTTATTCATGTCTAAGCAGAAATATTCACCTTCTGATGACTGCTGTATGATTTCTCTCTTACTCAGATGACTGGAGAGATGAACACGCTGAGAAACAAGCGCATCGAGTTACTAAAAGGGATGCAAGGTACGAAATGCATGAAATCATATTTAATAAAATGCATAAATACAGAAATAAAGAGTGTAATTAAGTTTTTGTTGTGTTTTTCTTCTCTGCAGGTATTCGGGAGGAAGAGCCTCGGGTCAGACTGAAAGAAGAGAAGATGGATTCAGTGGAAGCCGAGCCACGCATACCCTCCTCTGTGATGGACTCTCCTGCTGCTGATCCCAGTCCTGGTCCTCCTGCTGAGCGTGCCTCCCCTCCCTCTTCCAGCCTTCCCTTCACGCCTGTCGTCATCAAGCAGGAGCCTCAGTCTCCAATTAACGTCAGCTCAGAGCACGACCCTGCAGACGACATAACCCACTGCGCACACAGCACCACTCCAGAGCTGCCTGTTGCTTCCGCTGCAGCCTCTCCTTCAGGTAACATCACTCAACGCACAGTTGGAGTGTTTCATTTTGTGTCAGTGAAATGTGCAGTGTACTCATCCAAGTGCATCTTAAACTCCTGCAGATGCTGCCCTTAATTTCCAGCCGTCTCCTGAAAGAAAGCCTGAAACAGAACATAACTGGGAGTCCTTCAGCGAGCCTGCAGACTGCAAAGAGAGTGTCTCAGGGCTGGTTGAGACGACGGAAAAGGCCACACAGGCAACAAGGAACTGTCTCTCTCCTTTGTCTGACTCCAAAGCTGCCATAAACCTTCTGTCAGCCAGCAGCAGAGGCTCCGAGGTGGCAAGTGTCAACTGTGCAGCCACGCACTCCTTCGAGCCGCCCTCAGTCCCTATGCCTGCCTCGCCCTCTGAGCTGAAGAACGGGAAGCGCGTGAGGAAGCTGAAAAAGAGGAAAGTGCTGAAGAAGGCCCAGGGGACAGAGCAGCCCGAGAGCAGCGACACAGAACTCGATGGAGAGGCCTTGAGGCCGAGGTGGCTCCGAACACGCAGGAGGCAGAGCTCTCAGGTCAGCACCTCCACCCAGCCTTCAGAAGACAGAGACGCTGACGTGAACATGGAGGCCGTCGAGGAGGCCTCCAGGCAGCTGCCTCCAGCCATCAAACAAGAGAAAGCGTCCCCTAAACACATGGTGGAGCTTCCCCAGGCTGCCCCAGCCGAACTCACGTTGAACGTGGATTTAGAAGAAAGCATGGAGGTCACTGCAGCCTGTCCACAGCCCCACATTGATGCCCCAGTTCCAGCTCAACCTCCAGCCCAGGTCCCAGACTCCTCCAAGCCTGAGCCACAGAGCCTGGCCTACAACGAGGTCACCTCCACCAGTGATATGGACATCTGTAAATCCTCTGAGAGGTGAGATCACAACTCATTCAGCTGAAACACACATTTGATGTATACTCAGAACCTCAGCCTGTGATCTCTGTGTGAAGTCTAATCAGATTAATCTTTTCTCCCCACAGTGATATTCCGTTCCCAATCACGAACCCCAAGATAGCGAAGTCTTCATCAGGTATGTTCATCATCTCTGGAGAGTTGCTCGTGTTTAAAGAGTCAGGTTAGAGGGCGGCCTCTCCTGGAAGACGGTTAAAATAGACTCTGGAGTACCCAAATTACTTTTTATGGGCAAGATATTCGTGGAGCCGTTAATTGACTTCCAGGGACACTGCGCAGCACGATGAGTTCACAGATGAATGGACGCAACTTTCTGAGAATGTGTATATTTAACCTGCTGATCACTGGGAGGCTCTGACCGCCGTGATCACGAGGATAAAACCAGATGGTGTGTGTTTGAGTTTTTAACAAGAAAGAGGAGGAAAAACTTTTTATCGTGGCGCTCATGTGTATTTTTGTTTCACAGATGCGTCGTCCGACCACGGTGAGGATGATTTGCCCACTGAGGGCGTGTTTGAGGGCCACCAGGAGGCGGTGAACGCCATGCAGATCCACAACGGGCTGCTGTACACGTGCTCGGGGGACCGGACTGTCCGAGTCTTCGACCTGGTGGTGGGTACTGCTGTTCTGTTGGACCCGTTCATTTTTAGTTTTCCGTGAACGCAATAACCGAACAAACGTTTTCTCGTGTCGTTCTTGTTGTAGAGTCATAAATGTGTCGGCGTGTTTGAGGGTCACAGTTCCAAAGTGAGCTGCCTGTTTGTGTCCGCCGCTCCCTGCCTGCATCATCGTCTTTACTCCGGCTCCAGCGATCAGACCATCCGCTGCTACAGCCTGAAGGTGAACACATGGATCTGCTTTTACTGATCAGTCAGATTAATAATTGATTCTTCAAATATCAGACATGCAGTGATTAGTAAAGGAGTTCTCACTCTGTTTCATTTCTCTTTCTCGTCCACAGACACGAGAGCTGGAGCAGCAGTTCTCTCTGTCAGACCGAGTCCTCTGCATGCACAGTCACTGGAAGTTTCTGTACGCTGGTCTGGCAAACGGCACGGTGGTGACCTTTAACCTCAAGGTGAGACACGCAACTTGTAACGTAATGCTGTTGTTAGTGCAAATCTAGGGCAGTTATTCTGAGCGCACTTAGTGCTGCTGATTAAGGAGGTTTCAAGTAGCTGGAGCAGCTTATAAATCTGATACGCAGTAATTTATTGTGTATATCGAAACCTATGAAAAAGTGGATCCACTTAAATTAAATAAAAAATAACAAAAAGTGATAAATCAGAAAGAATGAATGTTTTTAGCTCGGTTTGCTGGGACAAAAACGAGCGAGCCGGACTCCATCCAGAAGATTTCATCTCTGTTTTGTAATTATCCGTTCAGACAAACAAACAGACGGACGCGTTCGAGTGCCACGGCCCGCGAGGCGTGAGCTGTCTGGCCTCGTCGCAGGAGGGAGCCCGGAGGATCCTGCTGGTCGGCTCCTACGACAGCACCATCAGCGTGAGAGACGCCAAGAACGGACTGCTGCTGCGTACGCTGGAGGGACACACCAAGACGGTGCTCTGCATGAAGGTCTGTCGAGCCTGAAACAAGCCCAGGAGTTCATAAAAACAGACATCATGGTGTACTTTAAGACTCAATATAAACCATGCAAATGTGTCTGTTATTAAAACACTAAGAAATATAAAGATAATTAGTGTTTTTGTGCTGAAAAAACAGCCTTTATATTTATGTATTTAACACAACATATATGTACTCAACAAAGCACAGACAGACAGGATATTTATTCTCATTTGAAGTCTTTATTTTTTCATATTTTTCATCTTTTAAGTGCTGAAAATTCATTTTTTCTTTGTTTCTCCGTCAGGTTGTCAATGATCTGGTGTTCAGTGGATCCAGTGATCAGTGCGTCTACGCACACAACATCCACGTGAGTCCTAGAAAGATTTTAATGTTTCACGATGTTTCTTTATATACACGTGTACGTGACTCTTTATCCTCCGTGCCTCTCGTGCAGACAGGAGAGCTGGTGCGGGTCTATAAAGGTCACAGTCATGCCGTCACCGTAGTGTCCATCCTGGGGAAAGTGATGGTGACCGCCTGCCTGGACAAACTGGTCCGCGTCTACGACCTACAGGTGTGCATCCTTATTTATTTATGTAATGTTAGACACTTCCACAGGATGTGAAGCTCGTTCTGGGTCTGCTCAGTGTATTTTTTAATCAAATCTGAGAGGATTTCATCGTTCTGTCCACAGTCTCATGAGCAGCTGCAGGTCTACGGTGGACATAAGGACATGGTGATGTGTATGGCTATCCACAAGAACATGGTGAGATTTATTACAGAGCTGTATGCATGTTTAGATGAGATATAACACATGACCGAGGATGAGCTCCGTTACTTTGTGTTTCAGATCTACACGGGCTGTTACGATGGCAGCGTGCAGGCCGTCAAGCTGAACCTGATGCAGAACTACCGCTGCTGGGTAAGATGAGCAGAGCGGGGAGAGGTTGAACGGAGAGTTTATTCAGAGTCGCTTATGCACCGTGTCATGAGGCTGGATTTCATCTTGGTGTTTGTAGGCTGATATAACTACTGGCAGCCTGACTTTAAGTTTTAAGGTGGATTTTCTTTAGGATCTGTCAGTGTAGGCAATGAAACAATGTCTGCTTGTGACCCGCTGACACTCTCAGCTTGTGACAGTACAGTCTCATCTGATTTTAATATATTTCAGAGGCCCGAAGAAGGAATATTACCTCGTAAATCATATAAAAATATTTTTTTACAGTTGTAGAAATGTTTTCCTGTGCTGTGAATCCTCGTCCTACCTCTCAGATTTATCATTGTCGTAGTGTGCAGCACTGTTTCACTGATGGATAATGAGTAAAGCGTTGCTCTAAAGTCACGTTAACCTTTCGGACTCACAGACGGTCTGTAGTCTGTAGTTCTCAGTGATTAACGCTTGTGTCGTGTCGACAGTGGCACGGCTGTTCGCTGGTGTTCGGGGTGATGGAGCACCTGCAGCAGCACCTGATCAACGACCACACCAGTGCCAAGTTCCAGAAGCTTCCAGAAGAGTTTTTCTGTGCACGCAACAGCTCCAAGCAGGTACGCGACAGTTTCTGCTCCGCACGTTTTAACAGCAGCATGCGTTCGGGTGGCAGAGGTTGATGTGGAGGACGTCTCTGTGTTTCAGGGGATGCACATGCAGAAACGTGCTGAGGAGCAGATTGAACTGGAGCCTTAAAGCTGGCGGGGACGTGGTTTCTCGCTGAGCCTTCTTCCTGCTCTCTTTACCCCCCCCTGCTGTTAACCTCCCATATTGGGGGGGATGTTTGGGACCCACTTGAGTAAGTGGCGTCCGACGACTCCATCCTTTATGTTCAGTGTTGGAATCCAACCATAATACAATCATGAAAGGAGGGTTGGTGTTTGTTTTTTTTTTTACGTTCTACAGAAACACGCCTTCCTCTCTCCGACTGTCTGACCACTGCAGCTCCTCTTTTCACTGACCAAACAAGACAAAGAAACTTTTGTTTATTGAAGAAACTCCAGCGTTGCCGCTAACAGAGGCGTCTGCTCCGCTTTTCTGTCCCAACAGAAACAATAACCATCTTTTTTTTTTTTTGGTTTTCCCGGATCGTTTGGCTCCAATATGGCATGGGCTCAGAGATGTTTTTATCGTTGTCGTGCAGTTGTTGATGTGTCACGTTGAGCAACCTATAACTTCTTTTTCTTTTTCTTTTAATTAATTAAAGGTCCAGTGTAGAGTTTGGCGGCATCTAGTGGTGAGGCTGCAGACTGGAACAGACTGAACAGCCCTCGCCTCTCCCTCGTAGTTTTAAGCACGAGGGAGAAACTACAGCGGCCGTGAAACTTGTGAAAAATGAGAATGTAGAGCCGGCGTTTGGTTTGGACCCGCTCCATCTATAAAGTCTCATACACACATAGGTAACACTGGACCTTTAAGGTGCCATTATTTAACTTTAACAATAATGAGTGATTCAAAGTTTTCATGGTGTCGTCTCCGGGACTGTGCTTCAGTTCGACGGTTCTTTTATTTTTGAAGGAGTTTCATTGGAGTGAGAATTTATTTATTTTTGGTTTGATTTTATTTTATTTTCAGGAAAAATCTTTTTGTTAGCGGTTTTAGGATTACATGAATCTTTTTTTTGTTGTTGTTGTTGCTCACTGATATTGAAGCGTTGAGGGACTTTTGGTGCAGTGTTGTGTGACTTGGCCTCAGGTTGCCATTTGAGGATTTACATTTGCAGTGATAACAGAACCAAGACGTGGTCACGGTGTGTTCGTGTTTATCCGTGTCGGGTTTATTCTTCTGAATGTTGACGGAGACGTTTGACCCTCTTTGGTGGAGCCTGTTTTGCACGAGTGCGAGTGTGACGTACTGTTTTTACTCCTCCGGAGAGAATGTCGTCTTTTTTGGAATTTTTATATATTTGTAGCGTCGAGCAGAAGGAGCTGCTGATTTTCCACAGTTTTCAAAATAAAGTGAGGAGGTGAAGGATGTTTCGAGGAGGTGTTTGATGGAAGAGCCTGAAGGGAAGAATTAGGATTCATCTCCCATGCCATGCCTCACCCCCTAAAAGAATATATATATATTTAAAGGCGTATTCAACATGTTTTAACCCGTACGAAAAAGCCCAGCCGATGCTCTTTCGCGTACTTTGTTGTGGTTTCAGCTCTTTTTTGTTTTTGAGGATTTGTCCTCAGCAGAGTTCATCTGACGTTCTCACAGCCGCCGTCTTCCAAACTCGCCTCATCCGCCGTGGAAAAAAAAAAAGCGCGCAGCAGCTCACCTCGGAGCCGGCATTCCTGAGTTTCTTCGAGTTTTTTTTTCAGTTTGTTATTAAAGTTGTGAAGAGATATTTTCTAAGAAAGTGCTAAAATCTAAAACATTGTTTAAAAATAAAAAAACATGTTGCAACATTATAAAACTATTTCCTGTGTCTTGATTTTTAAGAAAAAACAAAAAACACATCAAATCTACTGTGAACGCAGTCAAACCAAGAACTACACATTTATTTATTTGGTTAAAATGGATTAAAAATGCAGAACACTCATTCGACCAAAAGCCATCATGGGAAAAAAATCACAACAAAGCTGTAGTCCAATCCGTTAGCCGTACTCGAACCTCGAATGTGGATGTTAAAGTTAAAAAACTCGTCCGCTCCTCTGATTCGCTCCCGAGTCACATCCGTCCACGTGAAGAGCTGAGTGGACACCGGACGGATGTCAGGAGGAGGTTTGATTCCTGTCAGCTGGAGCTGAGATGAACTAAAGAAGCCTGAGTTTGTCCGAGCGGTCCGGTGACGTTCGACTGATTCCTGAGTCCCACACAAAAAAATTCCAGCAGGACAAAAATAAAATCCTGCAGAAAGTGTTTGATGCATTATCAGAAATATAAACAGGTTCATTCACCAGAGAGCCCAGATCAATGAATGGATGAATACAGGGAGAATGCCCGTGCTGCTCAGTCTGACAACAGAAGATGACATGGAGGGTGGAAGATGAAGAAGAAGAAGAAGGAGAAGGAGATGAAGAAGAAGGAGTGCTGTGAGGTATTGTGACAGAAAAAAAAGAGGTGGTGTGTGTTGATGCCTGAGAAAAGCCTTACAAGTGTTTCTGTAAGGGCGTCTGAGACTGATATGACCGATGATAGAAGGACGAGAGCAGAGACCTCGAGAGAGGGAAGTCAAACTGGAGAGATGAAATGTTGAAACGTGTTAGAGGAGAAAGAGCTGAGCGAGGGGAGGATGGAGGATGGAGGATGGAGGATGGAGGCGAGGTGGATGAGAGCTAACGACGGTCGGGCACACTGAATACTGAGGTAAAGGCTGGCAGGTCTGGTCCTCGTGTGGAGAGGAGATGGGCCTTCTCAGGCGTACATGGTCAACTGGAGCCACTGCAGACAGAAGATTTGATAAATCTGGGTTAGACGCCTTCTCACGGTGGCTTTAGAACAAACTCAGCTCCAGTAAGTTAAACTTTTGTGTACGAAGATGAACTAATATCCCATAATTACCCAATTAAAAGTAAAAATTCAAGTGATTCCTATTATTACTTCATGTGACGAAGTAAAAGTAGTTTTAGTGCGCAGTGCTTCAGACGAACACATTCAGTTTGAATCTCTTTATTATATTATTCTATTTTATATTATACAATTTTCTACTTTAGTTACTGCACTACTTCTGTGACAGCTTTAGTTACTTTTCAGATTACAGTTTTCCATACTCCATGTTTCCATGTTTATTTGTTCAGATTTGGTGATTTTAAACTGGATTTTTTAAAAATAAAAAATGTTCATTTACGTGTTGAAAATCTTTAAACAGGACAAATGTTTTTTAAAACCTTTTTAGATTAGTTTAAAACAATAAATTGGATCCTTTTAATACTTGAAGCACATCTTTCTGATAATCCTTCCAAACGTTTACTTGTAGTGAAGTATTTATTTAATACTCTGATTAAGTCACATTAACACCACCTGCCTGTTGCCTACATCATGTAGAATAACTTTACTCCAGCTGCAGGTTGGCGTCTCATTTAGACAAACACACGTCTGTGTGGGATCATCTTATCTACGGGTTTACAGCCAACATGTTGTAGCTCTTACCTCCAGGACACTGAGTCTGATTGTACCGTCTCCATCCTGATCGAAGGCCTGGAACGCCCCTGAAGAAGAGAGAAGTGTTAACTCCACCTGAGAGATGTCAGAGTGACAGACACACTGATACAAACATACCAAACACAGGTGATGCTGTTTCCTTCTGTCAGCCTCACTTTGTGAATCCAGCTGATTCAAGTGTATTTTCACAATAAAAGCATGCAAAGTGAAAGAGAGAGAGTCACTTACTGAACATGGCCTCCAGTCGAACCAGACAGCTGATGAAGCTGTCGAAGTCGATGTTCATGCTCTCGTTGGCGTAGCGCATGGTGATGATGTCGTACAGCTGGTTGTTGAGACGGAAGCCTGAGCGGGACACAAGACACATGACTGTACAGTGACAAGAAGATTTAGAGGATGAGTTCAAGCTGTAACAGACGCAGACTGAAACAATCCACCTGCCTACAAACAGCATGTTTACACCATAAACCCAGAAAGACCTGGAAGGTCACATCAAGAAGAAACTCCTGCTCACATGGATTATTTTAATATATCAGGGATCAGATGTTCAAACGTAAAGGGTCCAAATTTAAAAGAGAAGCTGCTCATTTTGTTTTGTCTCTAAAATTTGTCTTTCCAGAGTCATAGTTACTCTGGACGATCATTCAAATGCTTTAATTTGACCTCCTTTGTTACAGAACAACACAAATCTAACACACAGACGGACAAAGATCTGTGTGATCTCGTTTCATCGTTACCTGCATCATTGACGGCGTTCCTCATCTCGTAACTGTTGATGCTGCCGTACTGGTCGGCGTTGTAGTGCTTGAAGATTCCCTGGAAGAGAGCGGCATGTGTGTGAGTTTGATGAGGAGCATTGATCTGCTACATGAAACCAGAGCTGATGGAAGCTGCGTTCACACCTGCCACTGTTTGATCTTATTCCACAGATGTCTGAACTCCTGAAGGTTGAGTCGACCCGTGCCGTCCATCTGAGCAGAAGCAGTTAAGACCAAAAATCGGACAGATTTACATTCCACCGTTTTTAGTTCGAATCATGACTGCAGAGTTCTGAAACAAAGGGTCTGTTTTGTGTTCTGGTCGAGAGGATCGTGTCATAATTTAGTGCGTTCAGGTGAAATATTTGATCCTTTAAAGTGAACGGTGCCTCCTCCAGACAACACAGCCAGCCCGATGCACTCGATACAAAGGATACGTCCATCAGAGCAATCATGCTCCTGCAGCACTCCAGGCTGAAGCCTTCAGTGTTCAGGTCCTTATCTGCAGGGAGACATGGCACATTCACACAGATTCATTGCTCAGTGTCGAGGTTTTTGGAGTCACGATCCCGTGAAACAGATTAAACTGGACTCACGTTTGGAGATCACTCTGTTGAGAACGTTCTTCAGTTCGTTGGCTGTGATTTCCATTTCCTGTGAGAGAGACGACGACCGTTCAAATCTCAAACACACAGAACTACGTCCTATGTTTCTGTCTTCTTGTAATTCTCTGTACTCACATCGCCGGCTATCTCCTGAAAAATAGTCCTGAAGTGCTGGTCCTCCTCGCTCTCCTCTCCTGCCGAGGCTGGTGCCGGCTGAGGCGACGAGAAGACGAGAAGGAGAAGATGTGAATGTGGAGATTGAAATTAGCATTAAAGATGAACAAATTTAGGAAGGAACAAGTTTAATTTATGTTTTAATGGACTCTGCACAAGAAGGAACAAGAAGGAGAAGAAGGAGTTGATTCTGATTCTGTGTTGGCACTCACCACTGGATGATCGGCCTCGATCCTGTTCTCAATCTCCCTGGGTGAAGACGAACAAACAGCGGTCACCATGGTGACAACAACATCTCATCTACAGCTGATCATGTGACTCATCAGATCTTCAGTTACATCAGCACAACATCTCTGAAGTCTCATACTCACAACAAACTGCTCATGACGCTGTGAATGAAACGTTAGTTCAGTACCACCTGTCGCTGCTCTGGGCGTCGTCCTCTTGAGTTTACACTTTGTTTCTGACTTTAATTAAGTTAATGACCCATAAATTATGCTCAGACTAATGTTAGGTCTAACGTTATGCTGATTGCTGTGCACATCCATCCCACAGCCTGATCCACAGCCAGGTCCCGGTCCAGTCAGAGCGCAGGCAGGCGGGCAGCAGCAGGCCGTGGAGGTGTGGGTGGATGGGTGGGTGGATGTTTGTCGTTGAGGCTTGAGCATGCAGTATATTGAATATTTTGGAAGTTTACCGGTGCAAGCCCAAATCTGAAGTCGCTTGTCCTAAAAAAGATTCCATAACAGCTTCGAACTGGGGCCGTTTTCTTCCAGCTCTACAAATCAAATGGCCGTTAAAATGGTCTGCTCTCGGAGGTTTGTGCCCCCCCACCCGACAAAACCCCCACCCACATTCACAAACACACCAAATATCATCGAGCAGGGCTGGGCATTGTTTGAAATGTATTAAATACACATGAACTAGAAGGTTTCTTGTTCTTTACGTTTCATTATCTACAATATATTTTGTTTTTTCCAACGTCTAGTTGTGATTTCTCCCTCACAAACACTGCTGAACATTATATTTATTATTTATATATTTAATGAATTAGAATTGTATTTGATTTGTTTTGAGCTAACTGACTCCTCGTGAGGCTCAAACAGGAAACAAAACTGTTCACTCCAGGTTTACTTTGAATTTGACCTGACGTACTTTTGGACATGAGATCAAATAAAAAATAAAATGTTCATTGGAGCTTTAACAGAAATGTTGAAACAATGAATCAGTTTGTTGATCCAGAGAAAATTAATCATCATCAACTATTTTGTGTCATTTTTAAGCAAAAATATCAAAAGTTTTCTGGTTCCAGCTACTGAAATGTATATTTATTATTTGCTGCTTAGTTTTGGTCTTAGACAGTAAAATGAATATTTATATGTTGTGGTGCAGCAGTAGCTCAGTCTTTAGACCATCTCCTGAGCTGTATCAGGTTTTATTTTAAGGCTATATATGTAAAAAGTATCTTTAAAAAATAATAATAGTATATACTATATATTAACAAATATAAAATAATACATTTGGAACTGTCGGTTGGACAGTTGGAGATGTTTGAAGACATGTTTCTCTTGGATAATTGAGAAAATAACAGACAGATTAATCAGTAATTAAAATGTATTCACAGGTCTTACTAATGCAGCCACACTTTGTGAGGCGGAAATCACAACTTGGTTTTTAAAGATAATCTAAAGTAAAAATGATTTAAAACTCTGATTTTGATGTGAAGACACTTCTTAATATTCTCTAATCAAGAGCCAGGACAGTTTTCATACCCAGCCCTGCTCAGAACATAAATAAACTGGAATAATCATCTGTGACAAACCCTCCCACACTCACTCTGAGGTGTTCTTCTTCTCAGAGAAGACTCTCAGGATGAACTCTCCCTCCTGGTGCGGCTCGTACGTGGAGGGGACGATGACGTACTCCCCGGCGGCGAGGCGGAAACGCTGGCTCAGCTCGCGCAGGTTGATGTAGGACTTGCAGCGAGCCTTGGAGGTGTTGGTCAGGAAGAAGTCCTTCTGCAGGTGCTGCTTGTTCCCGTGCATCTGGAGGAGACAGAACAAGAACGGTTTGAACTGAAGGAAGCGAAGGTTGGTGATGATGATTCAGGTTTAAATGTGTGATTAACTTGCAAACTGCTGCTTCACTCAGACTTTGACACCTTCTTACCTCCTTGGGCACCTGCAGAGAGACGGAGACACCATCAGTGTTCATGTCATGTGAAAGTTTTCTGTTTTCAGTAAAGACTCAAACAGTCGACCAGTGTGTCACACCTCATAAATGGCGAACCCGATGGTGAAGAGGTTGGCTCCCAGCTTGCGCTCTTTCCGCCTGTTCTTCTGCATCAGAGCGACGACGAAGGTGCAACCGGCTTCGTTCTCCTCGGCGTCGTCGTCCTCCTCCAGCAGACGCAGGCGGTACTGAGGGTTGGTCCAGAAAGTCTCTGCAGGAAATTTAGTGAGTGTGATATGGTTCTTCTTGTACATGAAAACTGAACAATAAACTTTTATGTCATAAACTTTTAGAAACCGTCAGTGTTCTGTTCTTCTGCAGCTCCACGTACCTGGATAGTTCCTGCAGCCTCCGGCCGAGCAGCCTCTGACCCAGCGACCTTCGTTCACGGAAACCGTCCACTTGTGGAGCTTGTCGTCCTCCAGGGCGTCGGGGGTGAGGTTACAGATCTCGATCTTGGTGTAGTTCTTCTTGAAGTCCTCGAATGACATCCTGGATGGAACACAGAAGAGACACGGTTCAGTTCAGAGTACAACAACAAACTATCGTTACATTCTTTATGTGTTAATGTCACCGTACCAGAACTCTCCGTCCTCGGCACTCTGGTGCTGCAGCTTCTCTTTTTCACCCTTAGCAAGTGTGGCCCACTCCTTCGAGCTGATGGAGAGAAGAGAGATTTAACTCTTAATGTTAAAACATCATTTCTTTCCTCACATGGAGAGGTGTGAAAATTAAAGATTAATTATGAGTAAAGATGATTAAAAACTCACTTGTCACTCCAGGACCCGTTCCATTCCACCTGACCCCACGGGTTCCTGAGACGCACCAGACGGACTTTGGTCTCCTTTTGCTGAGATGCTTTGCACTGCGATCAGACACAAACCGGTCATACGGTGTTACTTATTCTGCTGTTATGGAGAATAAACGCAGCATCAGTGATCATCAGCACATCCATATTTCACAGATTTACCTCCTCCACGGCCGTCACAGAGTAGGCGTGACCCTTCACCAGTCCTGTCGTGGTACGAGTCTCGAAGCGAGCGGGAACCAGAGACTGCAGGACACAAAACGCATGTTACACACATTTAGACAAAAGCAAGGTGCAAACATTTGATGATCTTACATCAATGGAGCATCCCATGAGGGAGCCCCGAGCCACAGCTTTCTTCATGATGTTGTAGAGCTGTTTGGGAGCCTCCTTCATCTCGTAGAACTCCGTGACTCCCCCGGTGAAGTCCTCCATGGCCTCGGTGGTGTTTCCACCCTTGAGGGCCTCGTAGGAGCCGTGCAGCCTGGACGGGGAAGTTTAGGGGAGAGGTAACGTTATGTGGATCTTTGCAGACTCGTTTCATCTCAAACAGTTCCCACGTTTTTTAATCCTGATGTTTCATGTTTGAGGTTTTAATAAAGAGTGTTTGTAACAAAGCCTCCAGGAGTTTAAACACCTTCAGATGTTTGAAGGATATCCTGGTGGAACATTTCCCTCAGAATCTTTCCTCCAAACTTCCCCTCCTGGTATCTAACGATGTGACTGTGCTCACTTCTCTTTCATTAGTGAGATGTGGTTTGGGGTTCTAACTAGTTTTATTCTTCCTCCTCTTACGTAGCCCCAACATCAGTGCTGTAGTTGTGTGTTTGTTGTATGAGTAATGACTAATATGCTGCATATGCTATGTGGAGCTGAGCTCTTCACTCCTCCACCACAGCGTAAAACAGTTGAGCCCTCACTTGGCGTAGGCCTTCTCCAGCAGGGCGCTCCAGAACTCGTTCCTCTCAGCGGACTTGGTGAAGACCAGCTGGTTGTTGAAGGTCGGGATGCGGTCGTCAATGACGACGTCGACCCAGTCGCCATAACGCCAGAACTGAAGGAGGAGGAGGATGGAGAAGAAACCTTAATCAGGATCATGAATGTTTCAGTAAGTGTTGGAATAAACAGGATGTCTGTTTACATGGAGATGTTTTCTGACCTGGAAGTGGAAGATGCCGCTGTAGGCCTCTGAGAAGCTTTGCTCCTGGGGGACGACACGGTACAGAAGCTTCTCGTTCAAGGTGAGACAGGCGATGGCAGCCAACAACCAGCAGTCACCTGAACATAGAAGAGTTTAACTTCACAGATGATGTGTGACAAACAGACAGAGTGTCATCTAGTCCTGGACTAAATGATTTGAAGATGGAGGAAAATGTTCTGATGTTGAACTTAATTTGTCGTTTCACTCTCAGACTCAGACGTTTTCTGCTTTGCTGGGAGGAGACAGACCCGCTGAGTGCTGACGCTGGTGGTTTCTGATTCAGGTGTGTGTTGACAGGAAACAATGTAAGTTTTTTGGACAGGAGAATGAGTCCACGGTGTTTTACCGGGACCTTTGTCCCCCCTTTGGTCCCCCTTTTATTTGCAGTTTTGAATCGAACAACAATGAGAAGTGCTGCTGTTCGGATTCTCTAAGCACAATATGTGGAGAGGCCGCTTCAGACAGAGAGGCCGTGAGCGGGGGATCCACCCTGAATACAGACAGTGCAGAGCTGGTTCCAGCATGTATAGCCTCACACTGCATGTGTTGTGAACCTGCCTTGTGTTTTCAGTGAGTTTAAACAATACAGAACAAGTGAATGCACCACCAGACCACGACAGCACAGTGACAGAGCTGTTCTTCTTATTCTAACAGCCAATCATCATTGAGAAAATCGCTGTCGACTGGTGCCAAAAACCTGAATTAAATCATTCTCAGTGAAACCTTCACTTCACAAATCATCATCGTGTTAAAAAGAGGCTTCGTTTACCGAGATCTCCCTGGCAGATATCTGTCCTGCTGGCTCCTCCAACAATGAACTGAGGGTTCTCACAGATCTCCTGTAAACAACAAGAAACAAAAAGAGTGAGCGAGATAAGTTTGGACAAACTTACAGTTATCTCTTCATAGATAAATAAGAAAACATCCATTATATTAAAGATATGAACAGTACACAGTAACTTAATTCCAGTCCATCATGTGTAACAGGTGGGCAGTATTTTCATCATCTCCAGGTAAATTCCCAAAGCCGTTCAGCTTTCCGTCCTCCTACCTTGGGCCTCTTCCACACGATGTTCTTGACTTTGTTGGACTTGTGTCCGAGCTCCTTGAAGCCCAGAGACTCCACGGTGGCCGGGAAGGACTCATCCTCGAACAGGGTCTTCTTCTTGTGGTACTCCTGTTTCAGGACGTTGTAGTCCTGGCCGTTGAAGCGGAGGGGCTTGTTCAGGGACCCTTCCCCGTCTCTCCTCTCTCGTTCCCGGATCAACCGGTCACAGAAAAAGCCAGCCGGTGCGTAGGGCATCTCGTCTCAGCTGACTTTTTTTTGTTTGTTTTTTTAAAAACTGGCTTTTGCCACTTGTACCAAAGTCTTACGAGCCTACAAACCCTGGCATAAATCCAAACAGCTGATGCCTGATTGGTTCTTTCTTTGTGTGACGTCCTCCCTTCCCTTCGTCACAGAGTAGACATTCACTCCGCATGCATTCACCTTTGCACATACACACATATGCACAGAGACTCACACATCACATAAACGTCTATCTGTTGCTCTCCCATTGGCTGAAGCGAACAATGATCTGTCCTCTTGGCCGTGGTGCTAACGGTGCCATCATTGTTGGGTGACACAAAGGCCAGCGGGCTGCAGCAGAGGGCATGTAAAGAGAGGTCGGCGGATGCCCTGCCTCAGCAGAAGGCATTCAATCTCTTTAAACCTGTTCTCAATGGAGCTCAGCGTTGAGCAGTCTCAGCATAACCAGAGCAGCTGAATGTTATCGATAGTTTCATCCATTTTTAGCTCTGCTTGGAAAACAGAGATTACAAGAGCCAAATATTTATCAGAACCTACGCTGGGTGCTGGGTCGAGTTCTGCTCCCCACAGTCCAGCTCACACAAAATATCACATTAAGTTTACTGGAACATGGAGCCGGACTGAGGCGAGCTTACGAGTTCATGTAAGAAATCAGCATGTTAACACATTTCTACTGGCACACATCTCTAATTTCCCATCACAGCACAGATGATCAACAGGCTGCCAGTGTGTGCAAACAGTGGATCAGCCTGAAAGAGTCTGACAGGTTGTTCTTCTTTGCAGGTAAGAAGCTGAACAGAATACGTCAAAATTACTGGGGGCAAAATAGAAAAAGATACTCAATGAAAACATAAAATAAATCTCTGATCACCGTCTCCTGCAAAGCATCTTAAAACTAATTTTGTTGGGTCTTTGTGGGGTCACACACGTATCACTCCTTCTCTTCGCTCTTCTTCTTTCTCATTTATTTCTCCTATAAATCAGTTTTTGTAATAAAACGTGCGACATCACTAAAGTGTTCTTAAACTAGGAAGCTTCAACACTTCATCAAGTTTTCCTTGTAACGTCTCATATGAACTGTGTGACTCTTAAATAAACTTCTGGGGTCAGGAGGAGTCAGGTCAGACATCACACCAACAATAAAATATAAACTTTACAAGATAGAAAATATAGATATGACACAACATGTTAAGAATAAAAGAGGGGCGGTTATGTCACGTCAGCTTGCTCTTTATTTAACCGCGTCATTCCTCAGATTATTCTTCATAAAATCGTTCAGATTAAAAACATCTTTTGTTCTCGTGATGTTTGTCACCACAGATCCAGATTCAGTCAACAAACCTGATTTAAAACACACGTACAGTACTCGTTAACGTTTTTATTTAAAGTGCTTAAAAAGAAATCGGACGTTGGATCAAATGTAAAATTATTAAAATATAATTGTGGAGTGCCACGTTTCTGTTAGTTACACATGTACCAGTTTGTACTGTGAAGTTTATCTGACGCTCTCCTCACAGGAAGAAGCAACACGTTCATCTACAGGATCAGCATCTCCCAGTCCGTCGTCGCTTTGAGGTTCAGGTCGCTCACCGTCAGCATGCAGCAGGTCTCTGTGTATTGAAACGCAGCCGAGGCGTCTTTAGCTCCTGGTGATGGAAAAAGAAAAGAGTCAGTTGTCGGTTGCTGCAGTCAAACGGTGAATGTATGTGACTGTAAAGGCAGAGCTGCTCACCAGGCACGTGCACAACCACCGCGGACGGTGCGCTCTTCACGCCGAGGACGGTGACCGACTGTATCGCGGTATCACAGTCAAACGATCCTTTTTCACCGGCAGGACTGCGAGACCGAAAGACAGAAATCAAATCATCATGTGTGAAGGGTTAAACACTTCTGACGGTCCTGCAGTACGTGTGTGTGTTTATATATGATGAACCACTATGAAACAATCTGAAAATAACATTTCATTTCTTCGATCCTCCTTCTCTCTCATTCACCGTCTATGTCGCTCGACCACGACTCGAGCCAGAAACAGACAGAGTACATGAAATGAAACCGGAGGCAGAACCCTGGTCTAAATTTGGATCCCTCTTTAGGAGGTGTGAGCTGTGACTCACCGGCAGACCAGACGGCCTGACAGCATGCTGAACCGGCGCAGGCAGAAGGCCTTTCTGTCACGGTAGCTGAAGGAGTGGCCGTCGTCCAGGTACAACTCACCATCAGCGACGGCCTGCGGAGAGAAGAGACTGCAGTCTAATTAAATGATACAAATGTCACAATGCTGAACTCAAATGAACAGTTCAATATGAATGGACTTAAAATACATCAGTTTATATTTGATAAATACTAATATGTCCTGCGATCCTTAGACAAACATAAATACTGTTGACACGACCAAACAGAACGTTTGCTTCACTTTAAAGGTCCGGTGTGTAAAACTGAGTGACATCTAGTGGTGAAGCTGCAGAATGCATTCACAATGCATGATTGTTATTTCATAATATTTTAGCCATTGTTGTGGAAGAATCATTTTTGTTCATGTTGAACGAGATCATAAAAATATAACTGTGTGTATCTGTCTGGTGTATCAGTTTGGATCACTGTGTTTCTTCCACCAGGTCTGCTCACCTGACTGTTGAGGGCCACGGTGATGGAGAGGGGGAGCTGCTGATATTCGGCGGTACAGGAGCCACTTCCCGTTGACCTGCAGACCACCGAGCCGCCACGCTGGAACACGGGAACCTGCACAGAGGAAACACCAGAAAAATCAGCTTCCATCACATAAAAAGGTCCCACGACCACGCCCTGCTGTGTGAATGAAGACAAACACTGACTGTGTCCAGGGTGACTGGAAGACTCAGAGTCCTGCCTCCTTCATGCACCTCTGCAGAGCGGACATCGTACCACACCTATCACAGAAACAAGCCTTAACAGAACACCCACGCTGATGTAACATGTAAATATGTTACTGCTGGTAGATTTACCTCACCACATCCAGGCAGTAACACTTGGACTTGTTGAACACCCGGCTCAGTCACAGGACAGGCCAGCAGCGCTCCTCCTGCAGGAAGTTAAAGACAGTTTAAAAATGTCAGCTTACACTGAGAAAAATGATAAATAAAAAGGTATTCACTGATCATACCGATCATATACTGGCTGTCCACAGTGAAGGCGCTCTCTTCTTTCTGGAACTCCACCCACAGAGGTCTGTAGAGTTTGAAATAAAACAAGCATTTCCATCTATATATGTTTTAATTAGACTTAAGTTCATGGTTACATCTTTAAAACATGAGAGACATTGACCTCTAGTGCCTGGAAAAGTGCCTGGAAAATCAATACCAGAAGCTGACAGCAGTCCTGCCAATGATCAGCAGGTGGCAGCAGAACTCACCTGAGTGGAGGCAGACCTGAGGTGTGAGCCAGGTAAAACAGAGTGTACCAGTACGGCAGCAAACAGTACCTGAACACAGAAAAGACGAGGACACTGGTACACAGAGGAATCTTTGATCGTCACGTTAGTGCACGCTTACTTCCATGACTGAGCTCAAACGGATGGTTCAAAACACTCGCAGCTCCAAAAAGGAAAATATAAGGAAGAGAGGTGTGGATCAGTTTTACCTCAGAGGCTATTTAAAGTGACAACCACCTGTTCTAACCTCCGTCATCGAGCTGAATATTTTCTGAGGTGGTGCCCGGTGTAGAAAGTTTGAGAAACACTGATTTGTGTTCCACTCTGACATTTAATCAGGGAATCACCGCCTCGCTTAAACTACCTCTCTTGGATCACGGTGCGGATCGCAGCGGTGACTTCATCTCCGAACAGCCAGGGCTCTCGACGCTTTGTCACCTTTGCAGAGTGACCTCGGAAAAACGGCTGCAGGGCGGCCGCCTGGTACCAACGCACCAACAGCTCCGGCTCCGGGTCCTGAACAAAGCCACCGACATCGGCTGAGGCAGAGAGGGAAACTCATAGAAGCATTAAAGCGGCAAAGAGTTTTAACGGTATGTGTACCTGTGCTCACCTCCACAAAATACAATCCCAGCCACGCTCAGAGACAGAACCATTGGGATCGAGATCTTCAGGTACTCCCAACTGGCAACGTTGTCACCTGTCCATACCGCTCCTGTCGGTCAGAACAAACAGAGCAGTAAACTTCACAAACGTGAATCCATCACACAGAGGCTGACTTTATTTTTCATTTCAGAAACATACCAAATCTTTGTGACCCAGCGAAGAAGGAGCGTGAAAGGACAAAAGGTCTCTCTAAGCCACCTGAGCGAGTTATCAGACCCTGCGCTGTGGCCATGTGCTGCGAGAAAACCAGACAAACTGTAAAGCATCGATAAAGCGACAGACGTCTTTTAGGTTGTGGGGGCACCACAATCCAAAAAGCATTGGAGTCTGATCTCTCACCTGGAAGAAGCCGTACAGGTTGTGCAGTTCACGGTGTTCCCAGCCCCCATGATGCACTGCGTCCTTTGGCATCGTCTGCTCCGGCCCGTGGAACACAGACGGTTCATTCATGTCATTCCACACAAACAGCGACGCCGTCGAACCCTGCAGCAGATATTAACACTTCAACGATAAAATATAATTATATATAAATGTTTTGGGGCCTTCATATGATCAATGACAGCTGGAAACAGGCAGATAGAGACACACACACACAGAGATTTGTGGATTATTTTTACTCTTACCTTGTACTTATCGAGTCCAAAACATCTGGAGTACCACGCTCGAGTGTCTGGATTGCTGAAGTCAAGGTAAGACGACTCACCTATGAGAGAGGTAAATAAAAAATTAAGATACTCAGCAAACAGTTATTTGTCTGTTCTTTGGGCGTCTAACAGCACGAAGGGTCCTGGATGTGGAGTTGATCAGATATATAATATTCATAAAATAGGTTGATTTTTAAAACATTACCAGGCCAGCACGAGCCCTGATAGATCCGTCCCTCTCTGTTCTTGACAAAGTGTCCTCCGTCTCTGGCCTCACAGTACAGCGACCAATCAGGATCAACCTTGATGTGGGGATCACTTATAACAACCAACTGTAAGACAAGAACAACGTGCACGATCAATAACATGACGGCTGACAAAGGTGTGTGTGTGTGTGTGTGTCCTCTAAAACCTGACCCTTCTCTTCTTCTCCTCTAGGTGGCGCTGCAGACCGGCCGGTTCAGGGAACAGAGCAGGATCCCAGGTGAAATATCGCTTCCCGTCCGTGTGCTCGATATCCAGCCAGATAACGTCGTACGGGATGCCGTGACGATCGAATCCAGCGTCCACAGCCTTCACGTCAGCTTCGTCGTCATAGTTCCAGCGACACTGGTGGTACCCGAGAGCAAACAGAGGAGGCAGGGCTGGAAATCCTGACACAGGGAAGAGATGTACAGAGTATACAACTCAAACCTAGAGTGAACTGTACAGTTTTCAATTATTAAAACTATAAATGTGCAGTGAACAGAAAGTTCACGTGTTATTTGTTAAACTACTGAAGCTTGTGAGATCAAAAACTCAAACATAATAACCCATTCTGAGATTTTAAACCGACTTTTTTTCAGTGCTGTGTACACACCTGTCAGCTGAGCATACTGGGAGAAGAGCTGCTGTGGACCGGGCCCGAGCAGAACCACACAGTCAATCACACCACTTTCTGACAGCCAGTGCACGTCTGTCTGAGGCTGCATCCGCTTCCGCTTCACTGGGGGTGTTTGGTCGTCCTGTTTATGGGTAGGGGGTGATTATGAAAGTATATTTTTACACAACTTTGTGTACAAAACTTCTCGACTTCTTACTCCTAACACATTATCTCAGGTAGTTTCCTAAATGATGCACATCTCCAACTCTTGGGGAAGCACAAAAACTTTGCTTTGACACAAAGTAAGACAGATTACTGTGGCCCTGAGGGTGAAATGTGAAATATGGTTGTGTTGTGGCTGTAACACTGAAACAAAGGTTACCTGATGCTCAGATGGGCTGTAACGAACGTTCACAAAAGTTTCAGATGCATTCAGCCAAAATACGCCCAAAGTCCGGTCGGGATTGTGGGCCACCAACAGCGGCACGGACCCGTACAGGCCGAGGCGGCTGTACACGTCGTACGCAAAGACGTCCAAATTATACAGCCGGTAAGGTTCACCGTCTCTGTGAGAGGACATGACATCATGCACATGAAAGCAGGTCAGCAGACTTCTTAAAGCTCTGTGCTGTTTGCATGCGTGTTGTGTACCTGGTGTCTCTGAGCTGAAGGCCGTCAGCGTGCTCTGGTAGTCCGTACACGTGACTGAACCCGTGGAAACAGAGGTCAGAGCCGATGCTGCTGGGACCTGCAGATAAACAACAAGTTATTCCGTATGCACTAATGATTTGTGTTCGCATGATGATGAGAAGCACAGAGCAGCCTTTTAAGAAACAAACCATTTGCTTTGATATCCACAAACTGCCTGAAAGTCTCTTTCCATAATAAACCTGTGTGGTCGTCCTGAAGCTGCCAGAGGAACAAAGGAGACAAATGCATTTATAGACCAGATGAGACTTCAGCTGTAAGCACAATTACCCCGCGCTGGTATTCTCTTACCTCACTATCATGAGATGCAGCCCGCAGGAAAACACAAGAGAAAAAAACACAAAGTAAATTGATTGAATTCACTTCTTCATGTCGTTTTGTTCTAAGTTCACCTCCCTCCGCTGAGACTCACCTGGGTGGATCCTGCAGAGTCTCAAACCACAGTTTGCCTTTATGGTTGAAGGTGAGCGTCACTTCGTCGTCACACAGGATCT
The DNA here is from genome assembly GCF_000972845.2 of Larimichthys crocea. Lineage (NCBI taxonomy): Eukaryota > Metazoa > Chordata > Actinopteri > Sciaenidae > Larimichthys > Larimichthys crocea. The sequence continues at coordinate 3,618,976 of NC_040034.1, read as the reverse complement.
CCAGTCGGAAAGGGAAATGCCACACACGGACTTGGTGACGGCCTGACGACCAAGAAAGGGTGACGGAGTCCTTCGACTTCCTCTCCACTCTCAACCTTCCCGATGATGAGGAGGGGGAAAAGGTCAACCAGAGTTAGAAGAAGCTCCTGACAAACTGAGTCCAACAAACACAACCTGAGAATCACAGATGTGCAACACAACACGCACAAAGCTTTCAGCGTGGCAGAGAAAGGCCTAAAAAAGAAGCAGCTGATCTTATAAAGTGCATCTCTTGTGTAACTCGATATTATAATGGAGGGACGATGCTGATGCTGATGCTGATGCAGCTCTTACTGTTCACACCGCGCTCCTTCCCCCGTTATCACATCTGGAACTCGGTAGCGTGCTTTAATGGGCCGGAGCTCGTCTATGAGGATCCTGACAGTGTCGTCTTTGCAAGGTGACACAGAGAGAAGCAGCGACGTCTGTGAAAAGAAAGATATGACATTTATTAAAAAGCTGGGACTGAGATACTGGGGGCAGATTTTATTTTGTGCATTGAGTGAATTTAGCAGCTTTTAAAGTGACAAATAAATAAATTATAATAAAACCTTTATTCCTGTTTGACTTCTTCAGACAATTTTTAATCTTTAATGTCTCTCCCTGCAACATAAATGTAACATACAATTCATTATTTTTCTACTAATGTAGCTCCAGTTTTAGCCCAACAGACGAACACAGCAGGAAAACACCAACTTAACTTAGTGTTTTATATATTGCAATGCTCAATTCAGACAGACAGACCTTAGATTTGATTTACTGTAATATCCTGTGTGTGTGTGTGTGTGTGTGTGTGTGTGTGTGTGTGTTCGGACCTGTGTGTCCGGCTCCAACAGTTCGAATCGAGCCCCCTTCTCTGTGAGCACCATGGTGTCCAGGAGGGCTCGGTGCTGCATGCTCGGGCCCTGCATCTGTCGCCTCACACAGTGATTAATGATTATTAACACGTTATAGATTTCAGTGATGACACACACACACACACACACACACACACACACACACAGGTTACTCACAGGAGTTATTTGTGCACACAGTGTGTGTTTGTGTGTTAACATACCTGTAAAAAGCAACATCGTCACTTTTCTTGAACTTTTCTTTGCAGTCATCATCAGGAACAACACTGAGTGGAAAACAGGAAGAAAACACACTTCAGCATGCAGGTGAGTCTGATCCTACAGGTGAGTCTGTTCCTGCAGGTGAGTCTGCTCCTGCAGGTGAGTCTGCTCCTGCAGGTGAACACAGTCCACCATGCATGCATCATAAACACATGTACTTCCTGCACACGGACTGCACGTGTGTTGTTGTTGTTGTGTGTGTGTGTGTGTGTGTGTGTGTGTGTGTGTGTGTGTGTGTGTGTGTGTGTATGTGTTACCTGTCGGGTTGGCTCTCTCCCGCCATGCTGACACAAACAGCTGACAGTCACCTGTAGTCTTCTGCTGGAAACATGGACTACTTTACGTCTCTGTGCAAACTTCTCAACAACAGCAGCGAGCACAGAGGACGAGTCACACCACAAACACTTCCGGTTGTGGATTTTCAAAGTAAAGTTCCGCATTACCTGTGCCTTGTTACCTTCGACTGTTAGCTAACTTTACACATGTTTTATTTCTGTGGATCATTTTCAGATAACACTAACTTACTTTAAGTTATTCAAAACACATTCACTCAACAACCACAACAACAATACTACTACTACTACTAATAATAATAATAAGAAGAAGAATGTGTCAAAAATAATAAATAAGACACACACCATATTAGAATTTAGTGGCTTAACATTATTTCTGTTCCTTCCATTGCCTGGGCTTTTTATATGGAAGCCCTAAGCAGTCACACATTCATAGATTTTATTTTCTCCTCTGTGTCTATGAAATGGAGCCAATACTGAAGTGCCAAAAAACTGGAAACCCTTGAGCTCAAGGGCACCTGGGCAGTGCCCAGAAGGTGAACTGGCCTCTCTCACTCTCCAGCTACCAGTCCCCCCTCCATACTTTAATATAGACTATCTTTTGTTTTCTCAAGATCTCAAATCAATTATGGCATTATCTGAAGTAAAGGTTCCCTTTATTTATTTATTTATTTATAATTTCGGGATTAAGGACACAAAAAAAACATGCGGGACAGACCCACCCGATGATGGAAAACAAGTCCTAGGAAGTAAGCGAACGAATAGCAAAGGTAAGAGAAGAAGATAAGCGACGATGAAAGATAAAGAAATAAGAGACGAAGAGAAATTTATGATAGTAATATAAAGAAGATATAGCAGAGAAAATATCGAAGAGAAGCTGAGAGAAGAGAATAGAACAGAGTGATAACTAAGATAATTGAATCGAGTAATACGAGAGAGTAGAGCGATAGTAGTTAATAGACTGAGAATAGATAATATATATATAGAAGATAACAGAGAATAATGAATAGAATATAAGATTATATAAGAGAATCTCAGGAATATAAGATAAATATCATATAAAGAATATTTATAAATCTAATATAATATAATATAATATTATATAATATAATATAATATAAATTATAATATCTATAAATTATAATAATATAATTATATTAATATAATATAATATAATATATAATATATATAATATAATATAAATCAATATAATATAATATTTATATACTGTATATACTCTTTCTTTACGCATGCGCCAGGATATCGACATCTGATTGGGTGTTGTGTCGCCCCCTCCTGGCGCATGCGTAAACTGCACCGAGCGGAGCCCCGGAACTGAAGCTTCTCCGTGACCCGTGAGATGAAGATGCTGCCCGGTTCTGGACGGACGGTTCCGCTCGGTCTGCTGCTCGTTGCGTTAGTTTCCCGCCTCGGGACGGCGGCGGAGGTCTCCGTGTGGAACGTGGACATCAACTCGGTGAGTGTTAGGTCACACACACCGACATGACGCTGTGTTTACGGTCAGTGCTACACCGACTGTTAGCCCGGGAGCTAACGACACACACACACACACACACACTCACACACACACACACACACACACTCTGACAACATGAACATCTGCTTAGAAAACAGCTGTCTTGTATTTTTCATCACTGTTGGCTTCATTAAAGCCTCACCTGCCGGTCAGGTGTGCTGTTATTTCCTGATCCACCTGACGTGTGGACCGGCGGAACCGGTCCTGTGTGATGGATCAGTGAATGCAAACACGTTAGAGTCAGTGACAGAGTAAAGTACACACAGGTGAGGCCGAGAAACCGGTAACTGTCTATAAACTAGGTATCATACGTGTACCTGCAGGTTAGAGGTACTTATGGTACTTCATGTTTTACTGCAAGTATTGTACTTTTCAAGTTACTTAGTTACTTTACATGCTCAGATTACAAATGCATTAATATCAGGCTCAGGCTGTGCTCACTGTAACATCTACAGCATGAGCCCAACACAGCCAATAAACCAGATTTATCCATTATATTATTATTATATTTTGAGATACAGGATATGTTGGGTGTGTGTGTTGGGTGTGTGTGTGAGGAATTTGCCTCCAGTTGTACATACAGGTATAGACATAAGTACAGTTTAGAAGACGACATATACAACATAGACATAAAAAACAACTATATACATATTTAATATGTGTATATCTTTGCATAATAATAATATACATCATGCCACTTTTATCCTCAGTCTGTTTGAAGGTTGTTTGTTTTTCCTGTTTATTGTAGGTTTTAGATATTTCTGTCTGTTTATTGTTTGTTTCTAATTCTGTAGTGTAGCTTCACTTTCCTCTGCTGCTGTAACACGAACATTTCATTTACAAAGTATATCTAATCTAATAAATATATACACATATGATTTTTGAATGTTAACTACCTCAACACTAACATTTATATATATAAGAATCATATGTTATAACGTCACATATTATGTCATGTTTATGTTTGCCTGTGTGTGTAATGTAATAACTAATAAACAATAGTACCTGGGGGATGTTCGCCACCTTTAGCAGCTTCAACATTAAAGTGACGCTCACATTAACGCAGGAAGTTCACCTCACAGTTAATTATAATATTTAGATTAATGTGTCACATCACTTTATGATCTATAATGTTCCCTTTTGTTCAGTATTTGAGAGGCATTAACCCAGGAACCGGTTTGTCTCTTTTCTTTCAGACACAGGATGTCGTGTTTCGAAAGACGCTGTACGCCAACACCACCATCTACATGAAGTGTAAGTCACGTGACCTCTTATCACACATCGTTTCTTGTTACTTCCCTAAAGTCCTGCATCAACGTCCACCTCAATTTGAATATTAAGACACATATTGTTTGTCTGATTGTTGAACAGAAACAAAACACTCTGCGCATCCTCATTGTCGTGTTTATTCTGGAACCTGTCAGGTTGTGACACCGCGACACTCGAGCACAACACATACACGAGTTGTTCTCTACAAAAAGGCTCTTTGTGTCGCTTCAAATGGAAACTATAAGAAAGAGAGAGGTGTAGATCAGGATCCCTTCTCCACCCAAGCAGCTCTGGTTCTTGTTGTACCTGTAGTCAAATAACTCAGAGGTGGAATGCGGTGTAAAAGATCATAAAAAGCAGGAAGTCTACTGTCACAAGGACTGTGAACTCATTGCACACATCACTGTGTTGTAAGATAAGACACAGAAAACACTGAGACTGTGTTTAACGTTACACTGGATATCCTGCAACCTGCAGGGCAGATTTAACTGGAACTGTGTTTAAAATAATATATTATACAATATGTGCATATATGATCATAATATATCATTTGAAATAATAAAAGAAGAAGTTTCTCTGTGTGTGTAAAGCAGACTTGTTGGACTCGCTGAGGCAGGTGAAAAGTTACAACCATCAAGGCTGGAGCGTATAAAAGCCTCATTTGTAGTTCAGGTTGTGATCTAAGCATCAAGCTGATGTTTCTCAGAACATGAGTGATTTAACAATCAAAGAAAATAACAGCAACGTTTATCAGAGAAGACTTTACAGACAATGCACCGAGCAATCTTTGGAGATGAGGAGTCATCAGCATAAAGTACTGACGTCTACGTCCAACGGTAGCAGAAAATAAACCAGGATGCAATGCAGCAACATGACGTAGGGGGAGAAAGTGGAAGTCACCTTTTAGACGAAGGAGGTCAGGGAGAGTCTGCGCACAAACAAGTAGATTGCAACACACCGAGCAACTCCTGTCATGTGATGATGTGGAACAGCTGCTCCTTGTTATTATCTGATCATCCAGCGCTCCACCCTCTTTCAGTCACCGCTCATCTTTTATGTCTCTCCGCAGTCCAGAGTGACCCGGGGTCATGTGATAGAAACGTGGCCTTAAACATCAGCTGGTACCTGCGCTCGTCTGTGTGCTACAATGAAGTCTTCAACACACCCGTGAGTACTGACTTCAGTCCACTGATGAGCCATGAATGTTAATAATACACACAGGTAGCAGTGACTGCAGTTATGAACGTGTCATAAACCATGAATACAGCAGTATAGTATAGTTTCATAGTGTAGTTAATCATCTCCTCCGCTGTCCTTTTGTAGGACAACAAAGCGATGAACATGTTTGGAATGGACCACATGTTGAGAGACGGCTGGAGTGGATACTACAGTCAGGGCTACATGTACTTTGAGAACTGCTCCACCCTCATCTTACCAAAGGTTTGTGACATAACAGTGGATAGCACAGGAACAAACACAAATAATCACAGCTACAGTGTGAGCATACGTCTGACCTCAGTGTTTGTTATTTAATGTCCTCTGACTTCTCGACCAGGCGTATTATGCAGACTACTACAACCCATATCAGCCGCTCAGCAGCCCGAAGGTGAGTCACTGATCACGGATGGATTCATCGTAATATCTAAAAAATGAAGCATTGTGTGTTTCTGTGTGTGTGTGTTTGTGTGTGTCGTCTGTTCACTTTAACATTATGTTATGTGTTCTATTCAGAGTGACCCATCGAATCAGAGCTTTATTTGGCCTGACAAGCCGGTAAGACATGTTGTTATTACTTTCAATGTACACTGTCAGTCAGACGTTCGCCACTCCTCTTCAGCTCCACGAGGTCGTCACCTGGAATAAAGAGAAAGATTTTTGTAACTCTCTTTGGATAAAAGCTAAATGACTAAATGTAAATATGGATGACTGTCTGTTACCTCCGGACGAGACAGTTCTGAAACGCATTAAGAAGGACTAATTAACTAATTAACATCTGAGAAGGAACATGACGACGTCATGAAGCTGATGAGTCACTTTGAAGAATCTGAAATTTCTTTTGTTTTGTCTACACCGTTTTTCTTTACGACATAATTTCATATGTGTTACTTCATAGTTTTGATGTCTTGATCTGACACTTCACATTACTCCTTTTCTAAAGCCAGAGCTCCGACAGCAGGCCGCACGTCTGCTGGCTCTGTGCACAGCTGTATCAGCTCTGCACGGCTGTAGACTGAACTATGGCTGAAGCTGAAGCTGTGGCATTGGACGTGGTTATTGCTCCGTTTACAGCTGCACTTGTGGTTGTTGTGGATGATGCTATGGGTATGGCTACAGTAGCTGTGCTGTGACTACTCCTTTACAGCTCCTAACATTAGCAGAGAAAGCCAGAGCCTGGTGTCTCTATCAGATATGACAGATATGACCAGCTACTAAAAGATAAATCATTGTTTTGATTTATGGCTGGTGGTCTTGCGGTCTAGAGGCTATAATCATATTGACAGTCGGTTTAGAACGGCCCAGTTTGTTAGTTATGTTACATTAGCTGCTCCGATACAGACTCAGCTGATGGTGCGCTTACTCTCGCCCCGCTTTAAGATCTAACCGCCACATTTATGACACAAGTATCACAAAGGTACGCAAAAGTAGTTCATTGCAAAATCCTACCGTGACCTTTCAGGGGCTCTGCACTACGATACCGTAACCATGGAAACTTTAAGTTCTGTCTGATGCTTTTCACATACTGATGGCGTACTCTGTTGGTCTTAACGTGTCTTGATTTATAGTTTTAGTCGGTCTGCATTAAAACGATTCTTTGCTCACAAACATCTCTGTGCAGGTTCTGAGCGCCGTGGCCAAAGCTTGGGAGGACAGTCCGTATCTGTTCATGGTGAAGGTGCAGCCTGTGTCCCGAGCCGAGGACGAAGACGTCGCAGTAGAGCAGCTCCGCTTCGCTTTCACAAGTGAGAACCGGGCAGCGTCTCACTTCACACGCTCCGAAATCTCTTTGAATTCGTGACGTTTATCTGTTTTCTGTCCTCAGTGAAAGTCGAGATGAAGGGACCACATGACTACTCTTCTCCAGCAGACTGGCCCCTCATGATGGTGTGTACTATAAATGATATAAAGGGAGGGTGTTTGGGTTTGTATGGTTATAGTGTGGCAAACAAACCTTAGTTTACACACATGATGTGGCGTTCCTCGCTTTAAAGTGAAGCTTTCTCTCCCTCTTCTCCGTCGCAGTTCTTCATGATCATGTGCATCGTGTACGTGCTGTTCGGGGCTCTCTGGCTCTTCTGGTGCGCCTGTTACTGGAGGGATCTGTTGCGGATCCAGTTCTGGATCGGCGCAGTCATCATCCTCGGCATGCTGGAAAAAGCCGTGTTTTACTCGGAGTACCAGAGCATCCGTTACAAAGGAGACTACGGTTGGTTGATTTTATATCTTTGCTTGTCTGTGGATTATTTCTCTTTACTTCATAATCGTCGTTTTGTTTTTTTTCGTGACAGTTCAAGGCGCTGTGATTTTTGCCGAGCTGCTCTCTGCACTTAAAAGATCTCTAGCTCGAATCCTGGTCCTCATTGTCAGTCTTGGATACGGCATAGTCAGGTGAGTCTACTCTGTGACCTCACATCATTTTGAATGCTTTAACATTTTAAGATCATCCAATTTCAGTCATTTGTCAGTAGAACTGAACTTCCCCTCACTTGTTTAGGCCCAGGTTGGGCACCACAGTGCACCGGCTGGTAGCTGTCGGCCTCCTCTACCTGCTCTTCTCCTCTGTGGAAGGTGTGCTGAGAGTGACAGGTGTAAGTACCAACTATGGATGAACTCCACCAGCCTCCATGTTTATTTTAGCTTACGTAGAGTGACAGATGTCACACAGGGCTTTCATATCCTGACACAGGTTTTCTCTCATCAGGAATTTATGATCCTTGAGACTTCAGTCCTGTTTGTAACGTGGTGACAGCCAGTGCAGTTTAACATTAGTGCAGTGGGAAATGTTTGGTTTGTACTAGCAGCAAACTGTGATCTCAGTAGGAACAAAGTAAAAACTGTAGTGTTGCATTCACATGAAACAGCTAACTATAATTAGTATTAAAGAGGCCTGCACTCTGCACAGTTGCAGCTTGTTAGCATCAGACAGTGTGAGGTACCTGTTTGTTTTCAACAGGCTCCACAGGACAGACTGATCTGTGTCATAAAGACTCGCTGTGTCCCAAAATATATCAAAGAGAGAGAAGAAAAAGATTTCACTGCTAAACCTTAATTCATAAGACGCCCCGCTGCATTTCAACTAGAACAGATAGGACATTATCTGTTGCTGACTGATGCCAATAGTTAGTGGTGGTGTATTTTTACATAAATCTCCTGCCCGGCATGGCTTTCAAGACACTCTATATAAATAAATTTGATTTGAGTAGAGGAGGCGATATGGGGAGAAGGTTACACGGGGATTTAGTCTCTGGGAGGCAGACATGTGAGGATGATAGGGAATGACAAATCTGATCCAAGAGTGATATTCAAAAAGCAAGTTCAAAAAGTCACGAGAACAAGTTATAGAAACAAATACAAGATAAGAAAGGCAGGAAGAAGAATGAGGAGCAGAAACTTCAGTCTTCATATCTTAACACACACTGACTGCCTTCACAATGAATGAATTCTTCTCTCTCAGTCTGTTGAAACACACTCCGTCCGTCAGGCTCATGTTTCTTTCTTCTTTTTCCAGGGATTTTACGGGACGGTCGCCCTGGTGGCTAATCTCAGCCTCTCCCTTATTGACTCGTGTGTCATGTGGTGGATATCCTTTATCAGACCAGTCAGACTTCTACTCCAGGCTAATCAGGGTTTGACTCATTCTCTTTGCAGATATGAGCTTGTATGTTCTCCTTAACCTGCATCCACATTTTCATCAGTCTGTCTCAAACCACTCGTCTCCTGAAGCTACGCAGGAATGTGGTGAAACTCTCTTTGTATCAGCACTTCACCAACACGCTCATCTTCTCTGTTCTCGGTGAGTAGTGGCTGCCTCTCCGCAGAGATGTGCTGAGTCATTGTGATCAGTTTAAGGGGAACTCCGTCGACTTTACACATCAAAGTCTGTTTGTAGGAGCTGTGGCTCCAGAGGGAGCTGCACGAAATCCGACAAATTATATTGATGCACCATCGGTTTGAAAATGAAAAACACACAGAGCATGTGGAGTTAAAGAGCAGAGTCCAAGTTTTGACAGGGAAGAAGGATATGTGGAATTAAAAAGACATTATTTATTATAAATAAAAGCTCCATCGTGGGACGTTACTCTTAACAAGGTCAGCATCTGAAACCGATAATATCTGAATAATTCATGTACGCTCTCACAGAGGGGCGAGGTTCAGGAGTGGACCCAACTGAAGACACAGACGTGATTGTGTGAAAAGTGTCTTCACTCGCTTACAGCAGGGATTAAACCCAAACTAAAAGGCAGCTGTTGGTTCAAAATACAAATGAAAATGCCCAAAATCTAAAACAAAACCAGGGACAGTCAGGAACAACAGGTCAGCTTCAGACGCAGTACAGACAGACTATCAAAGAAACCAGGCAGGACACCAGGTGACAGTAATCAGGGACGGGTGCTTAATTAAAAACAGCGTGGCCGATAACGATGGCATGAGAAAGCTTCTCAAACTTCGACAATATTCTCAGCCAGCCTGCTATAATATGAAATCTTGTATGTTGTGTGTGGTGGTATTACGGCTGAGCTCCAGACTGTGGAGCCACTGGTTCATATGTAGGTGCGGTTAGTTGATTTCTGTCTTTAATATAAATCTGCGTATGTGTTTTCATGTATTTACTGTTTTATATATTGTCTGTTTTCCAGTGTTGTATGAAGCTTAAGGCATTTCTTTGTGAGCTTTAGTAGATTTAGTTTCCTGTGGTTTGCACTGCTGGGCTCAGTCTTTATGCCAAGCTAAGAGTGGTACTGATCTCCTCTCCTCACATGTTGGGTACTGCTTTGATATGCAGTATGCTGCTCATGTATTAATGTAATGAATTCATATTTTTGCCGACACTTGATGATGAGTGTCTAATTGTGGGAGGTTTTCCGTTTTGCGTCTTGTTTACAGACATCAGAGTGAGTCTGTTGTTTTGCTTTGTGTCCGCAGCTTCCATCATATTCATCATCTGGACCACCAAAGTCTTCAAGCTGGTGGACTGCCAGACGGTCGGTTTATTTTCTGTTACTGATTGATTATCGCGTTGTGTTTGGGTTTCAGTTCTTCGTGTACACACACACACACAGATGAAAAGTGAACCTGATGACATCAACCTCTCTGTTTGCATCCTTTCCTCAGGGTTGGAGGGACTTGTGGGTAGACGACGCCTTCTGGCGTCTTCTGTTCTCCACCATCCTGCTGGTGATCATGGTGCTGCTGCGGCCCTCTGCTAACAGCCAGAGGTCAGAGTCCGTCTGGAGCACGGGGCTGCTGTGGGAAAAACTTGATAAAAAATTCCACAGAGTCAGCTGTTAACCATTCTTACATCACCGTTTCATAATTCATGCTTACGGTCGACCTGTAAGCGTCTCATGCGGGGTCAAATGTGTTACTCTGTTCACTTGCATGTGATAGCTCATTAGTGCGAGTGGGGGGCTGCCCATCACTCCACCATCTCTCTCCAGAATTGCATATCTATGCCTTGTACTGAATGTGTGTGCATCTGGGTTAAAATGCATAAATAAATAGAGTGTAAAAAGAATTTCCCTGTTCGTGGGATTAATAAAGTATATCTTCTTCTTCTTCTTCTTCTAAAGCATCCACCCAGTTTAGATTAGTGCCAGCACATTGTTAAGCTTAGCTTTGAGAGATCCATTCACTCTCTCAACCAGGCCCTGAGACTGAGGCTGTTTTATTCCTTTACCTGCTCTTTGGATAAATGATGATCCATTATCAGAGCGTATTTCTGATGGTACGCCAAATTGTGGAATTATCTCTCTCGTTAAGAATTTTACAACTGTTTCAGATCCTTGATCTTTTTTTTTTTAAGATTATTTTTTTGGGCTTTTTATGCCTTTAATGATAGAACAGCTAAAGGAAGCAGGGGGCAGAGAGAGGGGGAGTGACACGCAGTAAATTAGCCGTCCGATGCGGGATTCGAACCTGGGCCAGCTGCAGCGAGGACTATAGCCTCCACACACGGGGCGGCCGCTTAACCCACTACACTCCCGACCGCCCCAGATCCTTGATCTTTTGAGGGTGTGGCTTCAACCCATCGACTGAATCTGTCAGTGATTCCCAGCATGTATCTTTTTTCCATGAACTGATTTTATCATATCTACATAATCCATTACTAAATGTTGGAATGGACCTTTGGCACCGGTCGGCCTCTAGGGCCTCATCTATTTCAACTGCTCCTGAGATCGTCGGGGTAGATTCCCGCTACTTTGGTCACTCGTTTTAGTTTATCATTAGATTTATCTTCTGTGTTTGACGGCCTGTTTTTAGGAGCAGCACGACTCTCTCAATTTTTTCCTGTATTGGTTTCCGTCGTCCTTAAACATTTGAATTATTCCTAATTCTTTTTCTCACTTCTTACTTTTGTCTTGTGGTTTGTAGTCTTTGATTCGAACCTCCATGGTTTCACACACACTCACGTCAAATGTTCCTCTTCTGGCCAGCAGGAGTCCAAACACTTCTCTATATCTTCTCTGCATGCTGGGTGCTTAACACCCAAAATCATCACTGGACTAAGACTCATTTTGCGATTAGACTTCAGGTTACACTGGCTGATAAGAACTTATGAATTCATTGCGGATTAAAGCTTAGTTGAGGTTGAGATACACGGGGCTGATCCTGGAGCCTGAAACCATTTCTGCCATTTGAAGTTGCCAGTAGTTGTATTTCATCTGTGGTTCTGTTTTCTCTCAGGTTCTCCCACTCTCCTCTGATTGATGAAGACGACGAAGAGGATGAAGCCAAGGAGCCCATGCTGAATGAGGCTTTTGGTAAGTACAGTTCAGATAGAGTTCACATAAGAGTTCTTATCCTGTAGCAGTGGACTCATGTTCATACTTAAGCAACACCGCTATTGTCTGACACGTCTGATACGTAAGCTGGGTTTCATTAATCACACTAATATTCGTACAGAAATAATAAATAACAGCTGCTAATTTAAATTTTATAGTTTGAGGTGAATTTCTGATCTATGACTCTAAAAGCTTTAACGGCTGTTTGTCACATCGACGCACTAAATATATAAACACTTAAGTCACAATCTTTTCTGATTGCGTCTTAATTGCTTCATATTTAACTGTTATTACCTGTTTTTCTTTTGATGGACGTGCCAGCTATGATTTCCAGTATGATTTCTGTTCTTGTAATTAATCATCAGATCCCGTAAAGACGACCTCGTCAGCCGGGGTGTTGTGTTGTTTAACTCAGTGCTACTGAGGCCATGGTCTAAATCTGATATAGATAGATATGTGGAGAACATTCTTCTAGAAAAGGGAAATGTAATAATGTTTCTAATCATATTATTGGACAAAAGACTTCTGTGTGATTTCAGCTGGTTTGTTTCTGTTTGTTTGTCAGAGGGGATGAAGATGAGAGGCTCGAAGCCCGACTCTAACGGCTCCCAGAAACTGCTGAGTAAAGAGGTGGGTTGAATGTCTTCTGTGGACATCTCAATAAATAATAAACAATGCTGATAAATAAAACAATAAATGAATAGCGTGTATTGTTTTTTTCACATTTGATTTAATCATTTTGTTTTTCTGCTTTTTCCAGGATGAAGATCTGAAATGGGTCGAGGAGAACATTCCTACAACTGTCGCTGACGTGTAAGTCAAGTCAATTTGTAACGATGATTAATGTGAGATAAATTTCTTTTCATGTTTCAGACTTTCTCTTGATTTATAATTTAAACTCTTTGGAAGTCAAACGCTTGTTATGAATAAAACATCTGAAAGGTTTTAGAGGGGAAAAGTCCTGACCCATAGACATCCGAGACATGAGCAGCAGCTGGTTTTATCTTTACAAAGTGTATTTTATAAGCTGATCTGCTGTTTCGTTTGAAAAGTAATTAGTAACTCTAAGAAGTAAAAAGTACAATAATTCCATCGTAAATGTCGTGGAGTGTCAAGTAGTACAAAATGGAGATACTCTGTACTTAAAGAGAGTACTTAAGTCAAAGTACTTAGTTACTTTGCAGCACTGGAGCTCAAGGATGCCAAACATGCAATGTTACTCTACCTGGACTGTGTGAGGTATTAAAAACTGTAACCCTTCTTAATATGTCACATACAAACGTACAAACGTGTACTGTTAATACTCAAATACACCCTGGAAGCACAAACAAGTGGTACAGTGAATCTTAAAGTGTGTTTCTCTCTCCACAGAGCGCTCCCTGTAATGCTGGATGAGGAAGAGGTAAATGGTTCTTTTACTTCCCCCCCTGCTTGTCCCATGATTTCTATTTAAAGTGCCATCATTCCACAATCACATTACTGCACATGCATTAATCTGTGTTCCCTTTTTTTTTTTGTTCTCCAGGAAATCCTGAAAACCAAGATGGAGCGATCCAAAATGGAGTAGAAGTGAGCGAGCGAGCACGAGTGTGAGAGTGAAAAGACGGCGACGACGTCACTGAGGCAGCGAGGAATGCGTTCTGAGTGATCGAACTACCAAAAAAAAAAAAAAAAGTGGGCAAAGCCAGCTGTTCTCTCCAGACACTTTACATTTTTAGTTTAATTTCACAGATATTGTGCAACACTGTAATAAGCTCAAAGAAGCATGAATAGTGTGTTTATATTAAGGCAGTACTGTGTGAGCTGTGTCTGGGTGGGTTGGCTTTTCATGTCAATATCGGGATTTTGGGAGGCTGGTGAACTTTATTTGTTTAAAAGTTGTTGTTTTTTATGTCACACACTCCAAAACCAAGTAGGAAGAGGACGTTTCACAGTGTCCTTGTAGAAAATAGAATATTTATTGAAATCTGTCAATATTTAACAGGGCGTGCGGTCTCTGGAGCACTGACCACAGCGTGTGATTGGTCAAATTTGTGCAAATCATGATTCTTGGCGGTTAAATCAGCCAAGAAATCAGACGACAATATGAACAATATGAAGTTATTGTGAATAATAAGATTATATTTAAGCCAACACAGTGACGGCCGCTCATCTTCAGAGATGTGCTGTGCCATAAATTAAATGTATAAAAAGAAAACACACGCTGTTTTCAGCAGGTGTTTCAATTTGTTATATATTTAATAGATCACATAAAGAAATATATTTAATATTGAAATGATTAAACATTTAGCCAGAAAACAATGTTTAAATGCTTTTACCGTGCCGATGAGGATTTCCTGAGCTCATTTCTTGATGTCACATTGTTAACACACACAACACTAACACTTTGTTAAACACTTTGTTGTCTGGCTAACTGGGTAATCCTGATTATAGAAATACATAAGCTACCTTACTCTGTAAACATGGCTGCACCAGTGAATATGGATACTTGAAAAATATCTCATACGTCAGGGTAAAACGAGCTACATCTGTGTAGGATCAGGATTCTTGTGTTAACTGGAACAGACTGGGAGAATGTAATGACCCTGTTGTTCAAACCTTATATACTGTAGCATATACAGTGTCATCAGATCGTGCTGAGACGTCAGAACTGTTCAACCAACTGAAATTGTGACTAATATTGTTGATTTTTAAGGCTGCTCGGCAGGTGAGGTTCATGTATGAAGCTGTGTAGTCATAGGTCTGTTATAGACCTTTATCACAGCAGCCAGTTTGTGTTTCCAATGATGCTGATAAAGGTTCAGATCCATTTAGTGCAGCAGAGGCTTTCTAGATGACCCTGACTTCGTTTGACCTGCATTGACCGTAACCTTAATTAGCATCATTGGTAACACCTGTGTTTACGTTTTCCTGTCATGAAGGATATTTGATTTCATGTCATCTCTACAAAAAGTCACATTTTGTAGCTTTTCACATAACAGCAGTGATCTGCGTCCACTTTGTGTCACCAAAGGGATTTTAACTTTGTTTTTTCAGACTTGATAAGCCGTAGAGACTCCATGTGGTTTACTGTATGTATCTGTCGCACTCCCTCCACTCATTGAGTTTTGTTAAGGTCTTCACCTAAATTCAGTAGCAAAACAGATTCTGTTAAGCCTGTAACATTCACACTCCTTCACAAATTAATCTTGCCTTATGTGGCAGAATTATACTCCCGTCCTCGTGCAAACTACTGCAGTATGTGTGAATATTCTAAATTCCTTAATTTATGTTTTTTTTATATATTTATCCGAGTCTTGTTGAATATATTTTTTAATTTAGAGAGACACAAAAGCCCCAATTCCTGGATGTGAGTCTGCATTGTAATGTGAAGCTGATGATACTGTATGGCTTTTTGCGTATGTCCTGCAAATAAAATTTGTATTTAAACACGGACACAGTGTCAGTTTGTGTTTGCATTCAGCACAGATGATTTTAATATGTAGATTCCTTTCAGCTTCACTTTTACAGAAGGAACAGCTGCGTTACTTTTACAATGTTCTTTCAGTGCTTAAAACTGCTAAACAATACATGTAGAGCAAGATATCTCATATTTATTATCAAACAACATCGCTACTTCCCAATAAAGAGCTGTAACATTAAATGTATCTAAAAATGAAACAGACAGCATGCTGAGGTTCTTCGGAGTGTGCAGCAAACTTTCTATGACGCTGTGGTGACATTTGTATTATTCTATGCAGTCGTCTGCACGGGAGGAGGAAGTACAGAAAGACTCAAGGTCAAGAGCTGCTGTGACAATTTCCCCAGTAGGTAGGTAGATAGATAGACATTATATGAAGTACATGTTCCTGTATTGGAGTAATATAAAATACAAAATATGAAAATATGTATAAATAGAGTTTATTTTATGCACTTTGAATGGTGTAAATCAGGAGTCCAGGGACTCCTTGGACAAGAGACAAACAGATCAGGGACCCCCACATGTTATTACATTTTTTTCTTTTTATTTGTCACATTTTAAGCTTGGCCTATAATAACTTTTATATTTATTTCATTCAACTTTTATTTCACCTTATTGATTGACCTTGATTGATAAAAAGTTCATGCATAATTATTATTGGTTATTAAATGCCTCCGCTGTTTGTAGTTTCTCACATTTTTTTGCAGTTGTTGCACATTATTTAACTGTAAATTTGATCTTTTATATACCTTTATATAAATATATATAGTTTATATATATTTATATATTTATATATTGTTCTTAATAGATGGTTACTTGTTTACATATGTTGTTTTTGTTTGTTTGTATATTGGAGTATTGTAACAAAAATAATTTCCCCCTGGGATTATTAAAGTATTTCTGGTTCTGATTCTGATGACAAGAATCAGAATCAGAACCTCTGCGGCCCCCCTGGGGGCCCCGGACCCTGGTTTTAGACCCTGTTTACATTAAAAATATGAACACAAACAAAGTCTCGCGAGATGTGCGCGCGCACCACACTCGGGGCGCTGCGCCTTTAATTGGTTCCTCGTGAGCGCGCCGCCTTCAGTCACGTGCCTGTCAGAGCCCGCTCGCCTCGCGCAGCCGTCAACAACAAACAGCAGGAAGTAACGAAGCTAACCTGGCTAACACTAAAGTAACGCCCGTTACCGCGCGCTTCGCTCGTTACTAAGCTCGTGCTAAACTCACTAAATGTCGCGTGCGTTTGAGTGACTGACCGTCTGTGCCCGGCGCGCGCTCACAGGGGGCGATGTGCTAACTTTGAGCTAGGCTAACGGTCAGCTGTTGTTTTGGTCGGTAGCTGCGGGCTAACGGACGCAGCCTGTCGGTGACACGGCCGGTCCATGGAGACGTGTGAAGCCGTGACACACTGACACACCTCGGTCAGCTGTTGTCGGGTCCGTGCGGGGATCGAACCTGCGTCAGAGCGGTCTGTACCTGAACCAGCTCCAACATGCATGACGCGTACGAACCGGTGCCGATTCTGGAGAAGCTTCCGCTCCAGATCGACTGCCTGGCGGCCTGGGGTGAGTCTGTGACCCGGTCCCTCTGCAGGCTCCGGCCTCTGGTCTGTGATTTACCCACTGATGTGAAGGATCAGGTCACTGTGAGCTTCTCTCTCCCCACAGAGGACTGGCTGCTCGTGGGGACCAAGCCGGGCCACCTGCTCCTCTACAGAATAAAGAAGGATGCAGGTACAGAACATGATGACTGTGTGTTTACAGACTCCGCTTACAGCATCACATTGATCCTCTCTCTTCTCTGCAGGCACCAACCGGTTTGAGGTGACGCTGGAGAAATCCAACAAGAACTTCTCCAAGAAGATTCAGCAGGTAGATCCGATTACAGGAGGATAAACACAGACTGATCAATGTTATTGATATTTAACAAACAAACACACAGTATTAAAGGGAAAGTGTTAAAATAAAGACAGATAAACACTCCAACAGACCTCATAACTGTCTAATAAACTACAATAACACAGATCCATCTACATCTGATGTTTCTCTACAGCGTCACCAAAACTCAACAAGTTCATGCTGTAGTCCGTGTAACCCGTCAACACGGCGGCTGCCAGTCTAGTACCGACATATATTTCAAGAATGGTGACCAACTCTTACAGAATACATGACTTATGTGTCAGAGACTCCACAGGTCAAAGACAACCCAGCCAGCGTCGGAGGTTTGCAGTCCCACAGACGCAGTCGGCGTTTAAAAATCAGCGATTATCTATCTGTTATGTTCCCCCGATGCAAAGTCCACAGTGTGACACTTCAGGCGTGATTCAGACTTATCGGGATCCATGTTATGTCTGAGCTGTGATCCGTAGACGGTGTGACCGAGTCTCCTTCATCACATCCGTATCCGCTGATTCCCGCATTGACAAGTCTGCGTTGAAGCTAAACGAGAGAAGGTCTAACCGCAGACTAATTTATGCATAAAGGGTAGAACTACAAACTGTATAGTCCTGATATAACAACAGGACAGTACGCACGGCTTCATACTTCACTCTGACTTCAGCTCCACACGTTAAGCTCAGCATACCAACGATAAGTTTCAAACGGAACAGTGTAGGTAAGACAAAGTCGGTTAAATACCTGAGCTCGTGTGTTCAAACCTCCTTTAATTTTGTTTCTTACTCTTTCTGCAGCTCTACGTCGTCTCACAGTACAAAATCCTCGTCAGTCTTCTCGGTAAGTCCCCCCCCCCCCCCATATATTTTTAATTTAAAGACATCATGTTGGTTAAACTTCCATCTGTCTTCACCCATGAAACTGTAATCTGTGTGTGTGTGTGTGTGTGTGTTCACCCATGAAACTGTAATCTGTGTGTGTGTGTGTGTGTGTGTTTCTCCTGCAGAGAACAACATCCACGTCCACGACCTCCTGACCTTCCAGCAGATCACCGTGCTGCCCAAAGCCAAAGGAGCCACGCTCTTCGCCTGCGACCTGCAGGTCGGTTACAGGCGTGTAGTATTTCAGGCACCACTATCATATGCATATCACATATATGATATGACAGGCATTAGTATTGCTTCATACAGCTCTAAGTTAGCCGACGGGTTAAGAGAAAAAGGGCAGAAGCTGTTATATGATCATCAGCCTTGTTTGTTTGTTTTTTATGTTCCAGGCAGTCATTTTAGTTTTTGTAATTAATTTCCGTGAGGTAAGAAAAGAGAGTCTGAAAGGATTAAGATTGATAATCCGTCATGTTTTAGTGGCGTTTGAATTAACAAACGCAAATAAAGAGCAGGAGACAGAAGAGCAGTTCCACTTCTGCATGCAGATCTTCCTCCCACCAGCACATAAACAACCCACGCTCATTCATGCTGCTTCACATTTTGCTTGACTAGAATAAAAAGCGATATGATTGTTTTGGATTACCCGGATCAAGCATGTTATGTTTCTGTCAGCTGAAGGGAAACAGGTTACAGGTTTCACAGCACAGTCAAAGACATGTTCATTATATTTTCCACGTTTCTGTGTTACGCTTTTATATTTCCCCTGATTTGAATTGTGTGTTTTGTCTCTTTTGTCCTCAGCAAACCAGCTCAGGAGAGGAAAGGTTGAGAATGTGCGTCGCAGTGAAGAAGAAGCTCCAGCTTTATTACTGGAAGGATCGAGAGTTCCACGAGCTGCAGGTGAGCGATGACTCAGCGCAGCATGATCCAGATTTAGAGTTTCTTTGCCGGATCCTTTGACACGTTCAGACACCTGAGTGTTTTCTTTTTGTCTGCCAGGGGGACTTTGGTGCTCCAGATATTCCAAAGTCCATGGCCTGGTGTGAAAACTCCATCTGTGTTGGTTTCAAACGGGACTATTACCTCATCCGGGTACGTGCTACAGGAAAGGAGGTTTTTGTACTGCAGCTATCGACAACTTTAAATGATTCTGTGTTTCACTTTAATACTGCCTTGGAAAGTTTAGAAGCAGGCTGTTATATAATTAGTTCTTGTCCTTGAATTTGTTTATTTTGGTCCTCTGTCCTCCTCTTATTATTCCTTTCATCGTCTGATGTTTGCTCGTCTAATCAGCTTTTATTTAATGTTGTTTTATTCTTTGTTTAAAGCCCTTCATAACTGACCTCACAAAGGAAGCTTGTGAGATGTTATTAATAGGTTTTTGTATCTTCATACTCTCTCTCCTGTCAAACAGATGGACGGCCGTGGCTCCATCAAGGAGCTCTTCCCCACTGGGAAACAGCTGGAGCCCCTGGTCGCACCACTGGCTGACGGGAAGGTGGCCGTTGGTCAGGATGATCTAACCGTGGTACTGAATGAAGAGGGCGTCTGCACGCAGAAGTGCGCCCTGAACTGGACGGACATCCCGATAGCAATGGGTAAGAAAGAGGCGCAATGACAAGAGCCACACTTCGTTATATTTAATGTGTGTTCGAGTTCTGTTTATATGAAAAAGAAGCTCAGTCTGATTAGCTTTTCTCTGCTTTTATGACTCTTGATGTCTCTGCTGGAGTTAACTCGTACTCGACATCAATAAGAAGTGACAGCAAAGTCAAGAGTTCACATGCTGAGTAACAAAAACACAAAAAAATCCTCCCCAGCTCTTCCCGTCTTCCCGAATGTGTTTCGCCAAAATGTGTCACCCCTGGCAGACGATTTCGCTCGAGGGGGAAAAACAAAATTGGCCTAATTTTTCTGTTGTGCTTTTCTTATCACTCTGTCCAAACAGTGACATCCCCAAAGAGGAGCTGTCTTAGTCGCATTTTAATGAGTGTATTGCTTTTAGATAGTTTGTGGTATCAAATATCATCTATTGATTTTTGCCAAGGACACTGTCTGCTGTAAGTTATCAGACTACTTTAATATTAAAGAGTTTGCACATAGTGAGAGAGAACCAAACCTCAGAGGACGAAACAAGGAAGCAGCAGTGAGAAACAGGTTTTCAGGTACGTCAGGGTGGAGAACAAGCTGCCGCGTCCGCCACGTTAAGACAGTTTGAGTGAATCTCCCTTTGTTAAGCTCACAGGTTTTTGTTCCACATAAATTAGAAAAAGAATCAGTGTCTGAAATATCATAAATGAAACTCAGAATAATCTCATTCCTCTTTCCATCATTCGATGGAAGTTTTACTTCCTGTCTGTTAATGCAGCACGTCACTCTCTTCTGATAGAGCCGGTTTGTTCACATAGCAGTCACTGGATATCAGAACTAACACCCAATCAAGCGTTTGGTTATTTTGTCAGTTGTTGTCATCGAGCTGTCTCTTCCTTGTTCTTCTTCCACTGTGCACAGTCTTTCTTTCCACACTGTCTGAGCTGTGCTGCTGCTTTTCCACATGTCAGGAGAGGAAACACCCTTTCACATCAGCTTTTTTATCCTGTGACTAACAAGCCACAGGTCTGGGTTACTAATGAGCCTGTGACAGGAGTGATGCAGATCTCTTCTGCGCTCATTGGAATGCAGAAAGGAGAAACAAAGAGGGGAAAGCCTCCGAGCGTTCATACACTTTGCAATTTCCTTGTTTCGATATAGTCGACGTCGTGACTTTGGTGGATCAGCAGAGGATGAGTGCTGGTCAGTTCACAATACATCGAACTGACCATCGTAACTCTTCATGGCTGGAGCGGAGGGCTTTGAATCCAGATCCAAAGTCCAACCTCAGGC
This sequence comes from Larimichthys crocea, assembly GCF_000972845.2. Classification (NCBI taxonomy): domain Eukaryota; kingdom Metazoa; phylum Chordata; class Actinopteri; family Sciaenidae; genus Larimichthys; species Larimichthys crocea. The sequence goes on along the minus strand of NC_040034.1, from coordinate 3,597,598 downwards.
CTGTCTAGATAACTGTCTCCAGCTGGATTTCCTCCCCATCACTCAGTAATCACACACTTGTTTTCAAGACAATTTGGGTTGGGACGACACAAAAACTCTCAAACCTCATGAGAGCTTAAGTCTGTTTACAGGAAATCATTTTTTCAAGCACGTTCCTGCTCCAGTGCGTGGATTTATATCATTGTTATTTAAATACTCATGGTTGGACAAAACTTTGAAGACCTCACCTTGGCTTCTGGGAATTATAGGAGGCATTTTTCAATGCGGTGAGGTAAAAGTTGTCTTCTCAGTGTCAAAATGACTCAAACAGAAATCAGTAATTTCACTTTTATGGCCCAGAATGTCCATTCGGCAATAAAATCTATGTTCTCAGTGCCCTTAGGCATAGAATGTCTACTTTATAAAACGTGTTACAAGAACTTTAATGATATTATTAGATATTTTATGTTTATGTTTTATATTTTATGTCACAAACCTGCCTGTCTGTTTTTGAATCTTCTCAGAGCACCAGCCTCCGTACATCATCGCCGTCCTCCCCCGGTACGTGGAGATCCGGACCTTCGAGCCGAGGCTGCTGGTGCAGAGCGTGGAGCTGCAGAGACCTCGCTTCATCACCTCCGCAGGGTGAGTAGTCCTCTGTGAATCTGTGAAGCTGCACAGGACGTTCTGCAAACCCGTGGACAATCAGCTGTTTGTTTTTCTGCATCAGTCCAACCTTTTCACATCAGCTGGCTGCGTTATTGCAACTTAAAAACATAATCATACAGACATGAAAAATGTTGTGTTGTAATGTGAGAAGTTGTCTTGTAGTTGTTTGTCTTGGTGTCAGCATCACACTGCAGGATTCAATAATGACTGATGGCGACCTCTTTGGTCCTCTGTGTAACGCTTGATGACTTCTCCTGCTTTGTGTTTTTCATGATAATGATGCCGATAATGTAAAAACCACTTTAGCTCCAAACTATTCTCTCTTATCTTGTTTTTCTCCTTTCATCTCTCGCAGGCCAAATATCGTGTACGTTGCCAGCAACCACTTTGTGTGGCGTCTTGTTCCCGTGTCGATAGCCAGCCAGATCCGGCAGCTTCTTCAGGACAAGCAGTTTGAGCTGGCTCTTCAGCTGGCGGTGAGCTTCACTTCACTTCACTTCACTTCACTTCACTATCAAACCTTGTTATTGAATTCCTCAAGATTCAATTAGTGCTTCAGCTCAGAGGATGGAACATTAGAATCACTCGTCTTGATGAGGAGCTTTGTACTTTTTGGTCAGCTTATCTGGCAATCGAGCTTTCAGGGGGGATTTCCAAGAATAAAACTTTTTGATTCTTGGAACCTAACTGCTGCGTGGCCCCACCAACCCGCAGGGAGAGGCATAGGGATCAGCCGGGTGGCAGGCAAAGGGGTGAGTCGGGTGTCCGGGCTCAGCCTTAGAGAAAAAGAGGTTCATCATGTGATTAGGATGCCCTCAGGGTGGCTTCCTTTGGAGGTGTTTCAGGCACGTCCAACTGGGAGGAGACCCCGAGGCAGAACCCGCTGGAGGGACTACATAGCCCATCCAGCCTGGGGACGCCTCGGGATTCTCCAGGAGGAGCTGGAATGAGTTGCTGGGGAGAGGGACGTCTGAAGCGCCCTGCTAAACCTGCTGCCACCGCGACCCGACCCCGGATAAGAGGAAGAGGAGGATGGATAGATGAAAGCTAGCTGAATAAACGGCGGACATCTTGCTCTAGTTTGATGATTTCTTTTTTTATTTCCTCCTTTTTTTTTCTGCCAGAAGATGAAGGATGATTCAGACGGGGATAAGAAGCAGCAGATACATCACATCCAGAATCTCTACGCCTTCAACCTGTTTTGCCAGAAGAGATTCGATGACTCCATGCAGGTGTTTGCCAAACTCGGCACAGGTAAGGCTTTCCTTCCTCCTGGCGGAGGGAGTGAGTGAGTGTCTGTGTTTCAGCCTGTAGCACGTGGATACTGTCTGAGATCAACATCATCCATTTTATTTCTTGATCTGCGTTAATGTTGTTGTTGACGTGAGTCTGGTTGTGATTTATTCATTTTTTTCGTGACCTCATTAAACATCTGTGACTTATTGTGCGTCCTGATGGAAATGTTTTTGTTTCACATGAATGATGTCACATCGTAATTTCACAGTAATGACGGACGTTTCCTCGCTCTAACGAGCTCTTTCAGGTCTCATCAGTATACCTCGTGTTTGTATTATAAACTCTGTCCTCAAATCACAGGGCTAATAAACAAACACAGAGTAAAGTATGACACATTTCCCGCCCTGTGCTCTGCAGATCCCACCCATGTGATCGGGCTGTACCCAGACCTGCTCCCGTCAGACTACCGCAAACAGCTGCACTATCCCAACCCGCTGCCTGCTCTGTCCGGGGCAGAGCTGGAGAAGGCTCATCTCGCCCTGATCGATTATCTCACCCAGGTGTGTGTGTGCATGTGTGTGTGATGTCCTTACAACACAGAAAACCCCAAAGACTTGTATAATAATAAACATATTAAAGGTGAGGATCCGGATCATTGGTGTTTCTCCTCCTCACAGAAACGCAGCCACCTCGTCAAACAGCTGAACGACTCCGACCCTTCGACGACGTCTCCGCTCATGGAGGGCACGCCCACGATTAAAAGCCGCAAAAAACTGCTGCAGATCATCGACACCACCCTGCTCAAGTGTTACCTGCACGTAAGGAACACACTGTCCGCCCAAACTGCCACTTTCTAAGTATAATTATGACTTAAAATATTATACACTCTGAAAAGTTTAGTTGTAAACAGACTTATTTTTATCTTCATCTGTTCTCTTTGCCACTCATGACGCTTTCTACTTTGTCAGTTGTCAGTGAACCTCATCCAAATGTCGAATATTTCATGATCAAAGTTTTCGGCTTTAATGAACTCGGCAGACTTCGCCATCCACTCACAGTGAAATGGCACGATATCACAGGAGAGTGACTCCGAACACTCTCATGGAAACTGGCAGCGAGACGAGGCAGTTAACGTTGAACACGTAGCCAAATGAGTTTTCTTTCGTTTGACTTTGAGTGAACAAAAACTGAGTGGACGTGACTTTTACAGTCTTCTAGGTGTAGTGTAGTTTCAGTTATGTGGGTCTGGTGTTGATTAAAAGTAGCTGGACCTCACTTGCCACTGCTCCACATTTATAGATCTGGGCATCCATGAAAAGTGCCACCAGGTGCTTCCCTTTGGAGGTATAATGAGCGCTTAATTAATATAATGAGAACTATTTAATCAGAGGAACTTCCTCGTGTAGGCACAGATCGCGCTGCAGGGATATAATGAGCATCTGCACCAGATTATGTACACGACGCACTAATCTAAGTGAAGTCACCTGTGCTGTTCATTTGTGGTAGACCAACGTGGCCCTGGTGTCGCCCCTCCTCCGTCTGGAAAACAACCACTGCCACATCGAGGAGAGCGAGTACGTCCTGAAGAAAGCCCACAAGTACAGCGAGCTCATTATTCTCTATGAGAAGAAAGGTCTGCACCAGAAAGGTAAGAGTCCGCCTGCCGGTCAGACACCTGTGCTGCAAACCCGATCATCGCATCCAATGATTCATGACAGATCCTAAAGTCTGATCTGCAGGATGGATGTGCATGATTATGGGAATCAGAATCACATGAAGGAGCAACGCCTGCACACTCGCAGTAAAACCACAGGTTTATTCAAACTGACGTTTGGATCTGGAGGTCAAACAACTCGCAGCACTGTGACTGTGTGTTTTTGGATAGTCTGATGTAATTTCTTCACAGTGTATTAGTTCATCTGGGTGTGGTTGAATCTGACGAAGAGCCAACAGCGAATCAAAACGTTGGTTGGTGGTTTGGAGTCATTGTGCAGGCATTTCTCCTTTCAGATCGATCTCTGTGACTTACTCAGCCCTTTTACTTCTCCTGTACAGCTTTGTTGTTACTGATCAATACACTTTATGATTTGAAAATAAGTGATCTACCGTACTTTTTACTCCCCTCTCTGTCAGAAACATGCTATTACTGGTGATTAATATGAAGCCTGTGTTTGGGCTGAACTGTGTTTTTCTACAGAAACAGTTTGAGTTCCTTTTAATTACGTGTGATTTGTGGGCGTAATAACTGATTAACTGAAGCGGTGGGGTGGATTTGTACACTTCCTCCAGCTGTTGATATCTCCACTGGAAAACTGGCAGATACTTGGCTCTGTTGAGATCAAGTGAAAGTTTAAAACTGTTCAAAGACCATTTCAGCTACATAACTATAGTAGAAGCTAAAGAATGTATTAAAAACACATGACAGTCAGAAGAAGGAACACACAGAGGTGGAGAAACCTGCAGCATAAATCAACATTCATAATATAAAGAATTTCTATCATCTAATTCTGTGAACCACACCCAGCGATAAACCAAACGGTGTGTGTGCACGTTGACTGCAGGCCGGGCTCACAGCAGTATAATTAAATCTATAATATAACAGCTTGAGTATAATCTTTTTAATTTGGATGAGTTACCTGAAATCTGATCAGTGTAACAAAGAGTCGACCTGATAAAGCCGACACAATAAACCCTCACTGGTCTAATCTTCCTCAGTATGTGAGGAGAGGACGATCAGCAGTGCTTTTATTGGTGAAGATCATCGTCCTGATAGTGATCGCTGTCTTCTTCCTGCGAGAGGCTGCAGAGACTTTAACAGGAACAGTTTTACTACTCTCAGAATAAGAAACAGGTTCATTTTTTGTTTTGTTTTTTCAATATTGTTTCAATCCAGAAACAAAGCTCGGCTTGTTGCACAGGAGGTTTCACACACTGTAACGTTTAGTGCGTGCAATACAAGACACAAGTTCTCCTGATTGAAAAGGGAAGGACCTGTCTCTACTCGTTAGAAAGATGTTAAATTAAGTTTTCAAGTTTATAAAAAATCATATTTGTACTTCACTGTATTTCAGCCCGAAATATATTTTCGCTCTCCGGCTGGTTTGTACATTTACCTGTCCAACCTGTCCAACCTGTCCAACCTGTCCAGCTGAGATCACCTTCAGCCCTCTGTGCTGTTTATTCCTCCACATTTAGACCATTGCACTTGTTAAATGATGCAGCAGATTAAACCACCACATAATGTAGCTAATACTTGTGATACATTATTCTGAGTATTTCTGTGTTGCTGCTGCAGCTAGAGCTGCGTTTTATTGAACATTTCTACGGAAAATCTGATTTAGAAAATCACTTTACGCTCGTGTTTCCAATGCGAAACTTTAATCAGCAGGCAGCAGATGACAGATGCGTCAATCAGCTGGATAATGACGGGTATCAGAGATGAGTTTTATTTGTCTGTTGTTGTGACGACTGAAATACATAAACTCATAACGATGAACAACAATGAAACATCTGCTCCTGATTTCCCTTTTCAAATTGGATGATTGGATTTGTGTTTGAGTATTTAAATGACTGATCACTTGATGCCAGACCTACATGGGCCTTTTAAATCAGGAGGTAATGAGAGCGCCATCGTACGCTGAATTGTTCCATTATGTTTAATTCAATAGGTACCAGTTATGTGCTTGTAACAGAGCTGTGTTCTGGGCTCGGGGTTGGATCGGCTCCGTCGGGCTACACACTTTATCTCAGAGGAGGTTTTTCCTGCATGTGGTCCACTCGTCATCCTCGTACATCAGAGCTGTCTTAATGTCATTTGGGTTTTCTGGCGGTACCGTGCAGCAGATTCTGGCCCGCTCTCGCCGGAGGAGCACGGCTGGTTTTAATCGGCCTCCTGCAATTTGTGCTCGTGATGTCATGCTGCTCCGGTCTGCCTCTCTCTCTCTCTGTGCCAATTCAAACCAGCTGTTCCCGTACAGCCAATTAACACCATGTGTGCTTCGTCCAATATCTGCTGATAGGAATTATGCAACACACCAGAGACGATGACATTTCGCTACTTTCCATCACTCAGACTAATCTCACATTTGCTCTCGCTCACCTGGTTTGCCCTCTCGCAGCTCTGCAGGTGCTGTTGGACCAGTCCACCAAGGCCAACTCTCCGCTGAAGGGCCACGAGCGAACAGTGCAGTACCTCCAAAGACTGGGTAAGGACACACGGCCAAGTCGAGTCTGTTTCAGCTTTAGTCTCCGAGCTGTCATCTCCATTAGAGATGTTTAATTTGTTGGCTGATGCTGGGAAAGCCTCTAAGAAAACTTTCACCCTGATTGATTGTGGATGTTGGATGAAACGTATAGATCGTGGTCTGCAGTCTTTTAAACGTCTGGCACTGACTAAATGAGGTTTTGTACCATGTGTGTCAGTGTTTACTGTGTAACTCTGAACGGCTTGTATCTGTGCACCATCTGATGCCAAGATAAATCCTTCTTCTCCCGGCGTTCCAAGGCGCTGCCTGCACTTTTGTTCAGCGTATTAGTTTTAAATTAGTTGTGACAGTGTGGTGTAATGTTTAGATAATTACAGCGTCAGTCGTAGCCTGAAGCCGGTTTTATATTTAGTGCCCACGTTTAGTTTAGTTTAAACTTCTTCAAGTTGTTTCTCTTTGCATGTCGGGAGTGATTTCTGTTTTTCAAAACTCTCCCACCATGTTCATATATGTTCTATATTATACACTACACTGCTTTGTATAACTGCAATTAACAGCTGCTGATTACTGTCATGACTGATGAAAGAATCATTTCATCTATAAATCGGAAGAATTGTTTTTGTCCCACTGAGAAAATGACTGATTATTGTGATCAAAATAGTTGCCAGTTAATTTTCTGTTGTTTGACTTTTTGTGTCAGAGAAAAAACAGCATGTTTTAATAAATATTGCAAGATACAGATGTTTGTTTATCATGACTCACTGATAAAAGCTGTTGCATGTGCAACCTTGATCATGGACTTTGTCTCCATCTTTTCTTCCTTGATAAATTAAATGTACTAATCTGTTATCTTTCACACACTCACTCACAGGAGTGGACAATTTGGGAATCATCTTTGAGTTTTCTCCCTGGGTGTTGAAGATCTGTCCTGAGGACGGCCTGAAGGTGAGACACAGGAACATGAATGTGGTGGAGAAGCTTTAAATGTTTGCTTGTGACTGAAAGCTCATTCTTATTTTTTCTTCAGATCTTCACAGAGGACCTGACCGAGGTGGAGACTTTGCCCAGAGACAAGGTGCTGAACTTCCTGAAGGAGGGCTTTAAGGAGCTCGCCATCCCGTATTTAGAGCACATCATTTACGTGTGGGACGATAAAGGCCCGGAGTTTCACAACGTGCTGATTCAGCTCTACCTGGAGCGGGTTCAAGGCCTCATGAAACAGTATCTCAACTCACTGCCGGAAGGTACGGAGCGAGAGAACCTGAAGAGAAAAGTTCACAGTAAAAGATTTTAACACTTTTATGAGTGAAAGATTTTTTATTTCCACCCGTTTCATAGATAATTAGACGTAGATACTCAACATTCAACATTTCTACCTGCAGCTGCAGGCCGACGTGACCGTCCGAGAGCTTTATTATCTTCTTAACAAACCCTCTCCGTCAATCTGATGCCAATTCTGATTTATTGGAGGATTTCCATGTGATTACATCACTGTGTGTGGGCTCAGTTTCCCTTTGCTTACTCATCCGCTCACAGTTGTCTCTCATTGCTTTGAAAATGAAGCCTGCGTCAGGACTTATTATGAAGTCCATCCGTCTCTCCCTCTGTGCATGTTAATGATCACCCCGACGAACCTCTCAGCCGAAACGGCCACGCTCGCAGCGACGCTTATTGATGTGCACTCTGTCGGAGAAATGAACAACTAATAAAATAAACAAATCTGTCCTTGGGGCAAGTTATTGCTTGACGTTGCATTATAAAAGCATATTGCACACGCAGGCTGTGATATTAAGATATTGTTTCTCTGAGATTATTGAGCTTCTCAACAATGACACAGCACCTTGTTCAACATCACAGTGCTCAGCCAGAAGTTTAATTTACTCTCAGAGAATACCAAGAAAACACTGCAACTAATCTAATATTAGAGCATTAATCTGCAACAATTTTGATAATTAACTGTCGATCAACAAATCGATTAATCAACCAACCTTTGCAGGTTTAGACTCTGCATTAAAACCTCTGTGCTGTTGTAGGAGTTCCAGCTGTTGCTGCGGGGAAGGAGGACGGTGATCTGGGTGAGTTCAGGAACAAGCTGCTGTCTTTCCTGGATATTTCTACCAGCTACGAACCAGCCAGACTCATCAGTGACTTTCCCTTTGACGGTAAGAACACAGAGGATCAACATCAGCATCTCTTCGGTTTGCTTTATACACACATACAAGATAATTAACCAGATTTCCACCTTAAAGTTTTTGATCTACACATTTTAATATCAGGAGTCATAGAGGAACATTGACGTGAATTTATATATTCTAGCTGAAGAATGAAACTTTGACCTTTGACCTTGTTTCCGTCCCCAAAGGCCTGCTGGAGGAACGCGCGCTGCTGCTGGGTCGGATGGGCAAACACGAGCAGGCGCTCTTCATCTACGTGCACATCCTGAAAGACACCCGCATGGCCGAAGAGTGAGTCGCTCCTGCAAACACAAATGAACAGCAGCCAGACGTTCGCTGACTCCAGCAGCTGATTTGACTTAAAAGAATAAATTAACGTCCGACCGTAAACGAGTCTAAAACCGTAGAAAAGTCTCTGCTCTGAATTCTTGTTTAATTGCGAGCTCGTTCTGCGATGCAGCAAATCAGTGAAAACAAGCAGAGCGTTCACGTTTCATCCTTTTCTTTCTCTGTGTGCTCTGCAGATACTGTCACAGCCACTACAACAGCTCAGTCGACGGGAATAAAGACGTGAGTAGCTCTCAACGTTGTTTTGATGTTTTGTTTTGTCCTCGCAGCTCGGCTCCGTTATGACCGAACACTTTTTTCATTCGCTACGCTCCGCTGCGTCCTAAGTGCCTTTTGTGTCCGCAGATATTGCTACACAAATATGATGGATTATTTATGGCTCAAGTACTCAAACATCTCAGGAATGACGGCTGATAACGTCTGTTACCAAAAAGACCAATATTAGAGTGAAGATGAATGAATACGCATCAGATCAATGAAGCGTTGTGAAGGTCAGGACGAAATAAGACGGACTGAACGTTAGAGGAACAGTTTGACATTTTAGGAAGTACTTTAATCTCTTCTTACCAAGAGGTGGATGTGAAGATTTAGCTGTACTTTAATATGAAGTTAGAGCCAGGAGCCTCCTTTGCTGTGACCCCGCAGTTTTTTTGAATATGTTGTTGTTCAGATTCAGATAAAATGTGCACGGAGTGACGCAGCTGTGTCTCCTCCCTTCAGGTTTATCTGTCTTTGCTGCGAATGTACCTGTCACCTCCTGACGTCCACTGCCTCGGGCCCATCAAGATGGAGCTGTCTGAGCCTCAGGCTAACCTCCAGGCAGCCCTGCACGTCCTGGAGTTGCACCACAGCAAGCTCAACACCACCAAGGTAAACAGCCCTCCGTCCATCATCCGGGTGACTTCAGAACAAACCCCAGTCTGGTAATGGTTACACATGACTCTTGTCCACGTCAAGTAAGTTGTCAGTCACAGAAAAGTACTTCCTCACACTTCAACTTTTCTACACCGCAGCCTCTCGTCTGATACCCCAGGAGGAAAGAATCAGCTTCTAATTCAAGCGAGGACTTTATTATTGTCAGAAGACTCCGTGTGCCGTCGCTCCAATTTAGCAATCATCGCTAATTCAGACAAGACGTGGCGCTGAAAGTGAGAGCGATGAGGACTCGGCTTGTTTAGGCTGATCGGATAACGCGATTAATGATGACACGCGCTCACACACGATTAGTCTGTTGGCATTTGGCGTGAAATTAAAGCAGCAGCTTGGCTGAAACACGGCTCGTTCAAAGATTAGATTCAGTTTGTTTTTCAGGGCGAGATGAGAGGGTTGGCGCTGTCGGGGGTAATCGAGCTGCTGCCTTTGTGAGAGGAAAGATCCAGCACACCACAAAATAAGATTTCCATGGGTGGTGCTGATCTCCCTCGAGAGGCTTTCGCTCTGCAACGTGCATCCGTTTGATGAAATTCCTTTCATATACCTGTTTGGACCGAACCGAAATAGCAATGAGTTAATTGAATGAAAGCTGCTCTGTTCAAAAGTAGCTCGTGACCTATTTTGCATCCCAATCCACCGACTGCTCTCGAGTAACGAAGCTTTCCCCTGAAGCCGTTTGCTTCGCTGCAGAAATCTCTCCACAGTCCACATCGAGGAGGAAAGAGTCACTCAGCAGATCGTGTATTCTCTCTCCATATCTTCTAACATAAGAGGCGCCGTGTTCAAAGCTCCTCCGCTGTGTCTCTGCCAATATTTAAACACAAAACGAGCATGTTTATCCGTCCTGAGTGATACTCCTGTTGTAAAACGCACCATAACAGACTGTGCTGCATCTGTGAAGTGTTCGGCCGCAGACATGTCGAATTAAGAGTCTGTCGAGGGGAACGCTGCAGGTTTATATGAACGTCGAGGCTGAGATCACTCTCCATCTCGTCTTTCTGTGCCATTCTGCCTCCCTCGTTGACTTTAATAGCACCCTGCTTTCATTTCCCCTGGCCTCGTTCCCAGCCCGAGCCTCGCCAAGAGAGCAGGAGGGCGACCGAACGAGACTGAGCAAAAACTTCAGGCAACACGAAGCTGCTTTTCTTTTCTTAAGTTTAGTTTGTGAGTCATTTTTTTAATCTTTTTCAGCTTTTTGTTTAACGATTTCTTGCAGCTATAGATTCTCTGAAACTCTCAGTGTAATTTTTTAACAATCAATTTATGATACAGTCGATAAAATGTCAGAAAATGGTGGAAAGCAGTTTCCAAAGTGTCGTTACTTAAAATCTGAATGAATTATCATAATTATTGTGATTACTTTTCTGTCCACGGACACATTCTTGTCACAAAACTCTGCAGAAAGTGGGTTCACTCTGTTCCTCAGCCGAAAACTCTCTCTGAGCTGTCTGCGTGTAATTAAACCATTTGTACTAATTAAATTTAATTAATTTGAGCAAGAGGACGACCGGACGAGTGGGTCTGGGTTTGTGTTTGGTCTCCGTGAGCACACGGAGGATGAAATGTTACTGACATCTTTCATTTATTATCTCTGGTTAATTAGACAAGATTAATGAATTAAAGTGAAAATGTTTCATTATATTCCTCTGTTAGAAGCCTGTATCACTGATTAGCAGCAGGACTTTTTAAATTTGAGTGAAACGCTTCAGTAAGGAAACGTTACAACAAACATCTGGCCAACAGTGTTCTGTTTTTTTTTTTGTCTCTCCAGGCCATCAATCTCCTCCCAGCAAACACTCAGATTAGAGAGATCCGGGTCTTCCTGGAGAGCGTCCTGGAGGAGAAGGCACAAAGAAAACGTTGCAACCAGGTGTTGAAGAGTCTGCTGCAGGCCGAGTTCCTCAGGGTGAGTTCGTTCACGTGGCGCTTCGTTCTAACGACTGATGTAGCCACTGAACCAAAGTTTCACGTTGAATCGGTGACGTTTGATTGGTTGTGTTCAGCTTCCCTTCATCTGAGAGAGATTCAGTAAATTTTGAAAGGACACAATAATTGTCAGATTTGACCATGTTAGGATGAGGAACAGGAGCAGATTGAAGAGCCTCATCAGATCTGTTGGCTGCACGGCCTCTTGTGACCTCTTTGTCTGTCGGCTGTCCCCGGTCACAGGTTGCATGTCCATCAGTCGACAGCAGTTCAATTAAAGATTGATTTTTCCATCCAGCTGAAATTAAACTCTCTCGTCCTCAGTTCACCTTCAAAGGAAAAAATAATCTCTACATCGACGGAGCCGATCAGACTTTCAGAGATCTGTCAGACTCAACAACTAACGTTAGCTCCGCTGCTGGAGTCTGCACATTAAACATCGTGTAAACCTGCAGAGTCGAGATAACACCAACAACACTCCCGTCTTTTAATAATTAATAATAAAATCATTAACAATAAATGTGGAAAAACACATTTATGGGATGACTCTCAGTTTTTCAGCGGCCTGTAGGAGTGAATGGACTCCGTGTTGTTGTCGGGAAAAAGTCAGAGTTGTGGGAAAGTCCCGAAAAATAAACATATGGTTTGTGTTGCAGCATGTTTTCTCGTAATCATCTCTCCTAATCCTCGGAGTCATTTGGAGACTCGCAGCGAGCCGTCAGTGTTTGATCAGCCGAGCTCAGAGCCAACGACGTCCTTTATATCAGATGTTTAACCTCAGTCTGTCGTGACGTGTTATCGAACGTTTGTGTGGATGTGCAACGAAGCGTTTTCTGAAGGTTTACTGTGCCCCGTCTGTCTCTGCTCACCGAGCGCGTTGTGTGTTTTCAGGTGCAGGAGGAGCGGATCTTCCACCAGCAGGTCAAATGTGTCATCACAGAGGAGAAGACCTGCAGAGTCTGCAAGAAGAAGATAGGAAACAGGTAACAGTGCATCAAAAATCAGGCTTCTCCACATTCACGTCAACTTTCTTATTAGAGTTTATCTTTGAAATCCTTTATGTCCTTTCTTACTTTTATTGTCATTTTTATTCGTACTCATCAGCCTCCGCACTGCACCGTTATGTGATAAATGAAGTGCGCTAGTTTTTAATCACCTTTCTTGAAATTATTAAAGGTTATAATTAAAAAATCCTCGTTAATTTTTGGTGTTATGACACTGTTCGCTGTCTTTATCGGATGTTTTTGTGTCTGCAGCTTTATTAACTCAAACACAGTTTGTCCTGAGCTGCTGTTGATGTCACACACACTGTTCACACACTCCTTTATCTGCTGTGATGCAGTGAGTAATAAACGTTTTGTCTCTTTACTTTTCTTTCAGCGCGTTTGCCAGATATCCCAACGGCGTGGTGGTGCATTACTTCTGCTGCAAAGACCGTACCGTCTGTCCCACTGAGCAGTAAACGCTCCACCCGACCATGACTTTGTTTTTTTTTTTTTTTAACTAATAAATAACCTCCCCCTCCTCCCCTCTCTCTCTCTCTCCTCCTTCTCTGTGGATTTCAATGCTCGGACATCTTTGAACTAGAAATGCATCAGAAGGTTGGAAGTTAAAGAAGAGCTGACGTCGTTTCTCTTCACCTGAGTTCACCTCGGACACGGCCGCTGTCGCGCTCTCACAGCCGAGCAGAACAGCACCTCCTCTCTTTCTGTCTGTGCATGAAGTAACAGCAGGAATGTCCGAGAGAAATAAAGAGAGACGCTCTGACATTTGAAAGGCATGTGTCACTGTAACGCTAGAAGGGATTCATTGCCCTGCATGTCGGCTCCGGAGAAAATGGGCGCTATTGACAGACGCCCAGAGGAAGAGGAGCTGTAACAACAGGAGTCAGTGCTCGTTCATCACAAAGCCTCGGCCTGCAGTTTGAGTCCATCGCTTCTCTCTTCCTGCCTCTCCCCTGTAACATGTGTAGGCCTGAGATACTGCTTGATCTGCCACACACACTCTGCAGGAGTGTGTTAAATGCCTTTTGTGACTCTGATGATTGTACCAGACGTCTCATGATGTGTTTCTGTTAGCATGTGCCGGTACCGACGAAGCGGATCAGTGTTTGTCCCGCGGCGCGTTGGACGTGTTCTCTTACTAACACTCACGGCTACGTTCGTTTACTCGTTCACCGTCTCCACGGCAGCATTTTTAACGGCGTGTTAATTATTTGTCTTTTGTTTCGAATGAAGTAAAACTCACCCAGAGTGAGACTGTGTGACTTTTAAACAGCAGCCAAGGTGACAGTTACAGTGACTTCTTCTTAATTATTCAGTTAATTATACAGAGCTGCAACGATTGGCTGATTAGTCAATTAGTTGATTGAAAGAAAATTTAAGAATTTCAGCAATTTTCCAGAGTAAAAATATAAAAGTTCTCAGCTTCTAGAGTCTCGAATGTTCTTTGAGGTTAGAACTGTTACTCAACCAAACAATTAATCAAGAAAGTAAAGTAGATGCATTGATAATTAATAATAAATAATCATTAGCTGCAGCCTGACATCACTGTTACAGCAACAAAAGCAGAGACGAGCAAGTCTCTAACATTAGGGTGTGTGTGTGTGTGTGGCATGTGTGTGGCGTGTGTGTGTGTGTGTGTGTGTGTCTTCTTTAAAAGGTTCTGTAGTCTCGCTCTAAGATGGATCAGCACTTTGTTTATTTATTGTCCGATCACACATCTGTGTGAAACAACTGGAAGTAATCAGAAGGTGTGTGTGTGTGTGTGTGTGTGTGCGTGTGCGTGTGCGTGTGTGTGTGTGTGTGTGTTGTGATGAAACGTGTTGAAGAAGCAGAACTCCTCGTGTTGACTTCCAAACTTCTTTTAACCACTAAGTCTGATTGTTTGAAGAGTTCTTGATCGTTTTTTAAGTTCCTCACACGTTGCAGCGTTTTCTGCTCTGCGCTCTGAAAGGTTTGCACACACACACACACACTGCTGAGACTGTTTCTGAATATCTGTTTATCTGTATGTGTGTGTGTGTGTGTGTGTGTGTGTGTGTGTGTGTGCGCGCACTGTATAAACACAGAGGGTGTTAATTTCACTTAATGTCACTGACGTTTTTTGATTTTGAGGAGCAATGCATCCGTCTGTCTGTCTCTGTTTGGCTTTAATCAGTAATAAACAAGCATTTCCACTCATGTGTGTCTGTGCCGTCACATCTGGCAGATGTTGCTGCTGGTATTTACTGTGGAGCTGTTAAATCTCATATTTGCTCATGGAAGAGTAATCCCTGTGTAAGAATTTGTACGAATAGTACGGAAGCCTGTTAATGCCAAATTATTCTTACATTTGGGCATTAATGTACTTCCATAATTAAAATGTGTTTACACCATCGATCAGTAAAGTAGTACAGGTATCTTTGAGGGTTTGCAGCAGCTGATATCACTGCCTAGTCCAGCAGCAGTCAGCCCAGCTCGGCGTCTGTCTTTCAGCCTTTTATTTCACCAAGCTCTCACCAACCACTAAAAGTCAGTCCCACATTTACTCTTTAGCTCGACAACTCTCTCCTCTTCTCTTCTTAGCTTCCTCCATCAGCGTCCTCTTCACTCTCTCATCCTCTGCCATGCTCTGCCAGCTCCCCCGGCTCGTGTGGTACAAACACTAATACTCCAGTTTCATAAAAATCAGTGAAATGTTTGATGTGTGTGACCGTTTGAGGATGATTGCACATGTAACACAGACTCCATCCACCTCACTGGCTGTCAAATGATTTAGTTATTTTATGGTAGAAGAGTTACACAATGTTACTTTAAAGATTCTCATACTAAACGTATCTATCCATGGAGAGTCAGCATCTCTCATCTGGAAGTTCTTCCCCAGATAGGCCCATTATCCTCTGGGCTGAGGCACAGGAGAATACCCACACTGTTACTTGTCCCGTTAATGGACTTCCTACACTCGGGTCGAGCCAGCTGGAGTAACAGAAACACAACAGCTCGACTGCTCGGCAACGCATTCAGTCACACGCCCTCATAGAGAGGACTGCCAACTGCTGCTCGCTACATCGGAGCCTCGGATGGATCCTGATGACTCCCTCGTCTGGGCAGGGAGACAGGATCGAGCCTGAGAACTCGGCCCAAACCAGCAGAATATGTTCGGCTGATAGATGCATCACTGGAGCATATGGAGAGCTCCAACGTGATTGGTCGGAGGTCTCCTGTGACTTTGAAAAAGCAGTGTCCATGAGGCTGAGAGAAACGCTGAATTATTCATCACGCTCCAAATTATTGTAGCTCCCTTTTTGAATGAGTGTGTGTGTGTGTGTGTGTAATGTGTAATGTCTTGGACTGGTGCACCAGTGTGCAAATGGAAAAGATGTTCCAGTTGGAAGCTGTGAGGCCGGCAGGAGTTTGCCCAGTTTAATCCAGCCTACCTCAGCTTTATGTTCTGCTAAGCTGGCAGAGAGAAAATACCTCCACCGTGTTTATGGAGCACGCTTTGTTTAAAATGATGACGTGACGAGTGATTTCAGGGACGCTTTGTTTGTTTGTTTAAGCCACGCTCTTAATCCTGAATAACTTTAAGCCTTAATATAATGTGAACAGGTGAGTTGTATATAAATTCACCCTCAGTACAGTTGTCATGAACGGGGAAATTAGCTACAGAGACCAAAACTGTTTTTTGTACCAGGCTGTAAACATGTTTATTTCTGCTGTGAAACATGGGGACTTATGGAGACTGACTCACTTCTGGAGCCAGCCTCAAGTGGACGTTAGAGGAACTGCAGTTTTTGGCATAAACTTCATGTCACAGCCACGGGTGGAGGTTGCCACTGTCACTGTGAGCGCCTGGGCCAAAGACTTTTAATTTAAATTGATCTTGTTTCTGTGTTTCCCGTGAACGCTGCAGCCTGGTTGTTGATTTTCACAGTTTGAGGATTGTCGAAAATCTTTTTATTTCTATTTTTTGCTGAACTTATTCTTTGCTGACTCCGGCTTATACAATCACAGACTTAACTGTAACACACACACACACTCAGACAGCTGGCTGCCTGCTAAGCCACAGCAGGGTTGGAAGTGGAGTATTAATACCCGTTTCATAGAAAGGAAGAGCTTTGAGTCATAGCAAAATATATTTCCCTTGAAATCTAGCTCTGTGTTTCTTATGAAAAACGTCTTCGCAAGCATCTTTTTTTTTTAATCTTCTCATATGATTAAGTTCCCTGAGTTATTATGCTGATGTGTTGTTAGTAGGTGTGTGTGTGTGTGTGTGGAAACATTGTGGCTGGCTCCTAATCCCTGCTGTGCCTTGTGACAACACGGCCTTCAGTGGCTCCTGGTTGGCTCGCCTGTGGCAGTCCGGATGTGTTGTCCCTTATGGCGACAATAACCTAAATGCTTTTGTGAACTTTCAGACAAACACACAAGAAAACAGCGATTTTATCTCAGCTGCAAATATTTGTTGCGTGTGTGTGTCAGCTCAGGTGTGTGGGGTGTGTGTGTGTTTTAAAGCAGGACACAGACAGACGTAGACACCGTCAGGTTAGTGTACTTTCCTGTTCTGGATCCTGTTGCTCCACCCGGCTGGTACTTATGACTTGCATGAAACAAACCACAAAGATGCTTTGTTCCAGCAGACGTCTCCTCAGGGGGAAAAACGCTGTAAGCTGCCCGCGACGTGTCTGATTAAGAAAACAGTCGTACTTATTTATTTAGTCAACACAGCAACATAAAGAGAGAAGCCCGCTACTGTGAGATAATGTGATATTTGACTGTTTTATGCTGCAGACTGGACAAAAGTAGAACATGCAAACTCAGATTAAGTTCAGGAGTTTGGTATCACACATGTTCCATGTAAAGGTTGAATGTCAGATCTCAGTAGTTTAAATCTGTCCTGTTGATCAGCCTCAACAAACCAGCTTCCATCACCCAGAGATACTTCACTTGTGGCAGCAGCGCTCTGATCTGTCTGTCTGGTTAGACGTGAAGCTGCAGGAGCTTTGCTGAACATAGAGACTTGAAACAGAAACCGGTAGTCCGGTTCTGTCCAAAGCTGCCAACCCTCACTCATGGTCATGAGCTTTGGGTTATCTCAGAGTAGAGCTGCTGCTCCTTCACGTTTGAACGTATCCAGCTGAGCTGAGATGGTTCAACATCTGATCAGAATGCCCCACTGGGCACCTTCCTTTGGAGGGAACATCCAACTGGGAGGAGACCCCATGGCAGATCCAGAACCAGCTGGATGGACTACATAGCCCAACTAGCCTGGAAACGCCTTGGGATCCTCCAGGAGGAGCTGGAATGAGAGGAACATCTGGAGCATCCTGCCAAACCTGCTGCCACCTCGACCCGACCCCGGATAAGAGGAAGAAAATGGGATGGAGCTCGGCTATCACAGTTCATCCTCTTGGTACCATGAATATCTGCATCAGTGTTCCCTGCAGGCAGGCTGCTTCTACAGCGTCATTAAAAGTTGCCCAACATGTTTTTTTACGAGCTTTTCTCATGTTGGATGTAAAATCTGCTAATAAACAGCCAGAGGAGGTCTGAAGTGTAGTGAGGGGGAAAATAGAGTTCCATCAGGTACACAGTCGAGAGTTTCAGCAAATGCAGTTTTAGTTTTAAAGTTTCATGTTGTAAACAGAAGCAGTTCAAACTTACAAGCGTCGTACTCGAGACAGACTCGAAGGAAAAGTTTGACTTTTTCTTGGAAATGCATTTATTTACTTTAACGACATGTCGGATTATTAAACTGACTTTAAATATGGATCTGATTATCTTATCTTAGCATAGAGACTGTACATGTGGCTCAGTCTGAAGGTAACAGAACCTCTAAAGCTCAATAATTAACAAGATGCTGCTGCTCCAGAACAAGAACTTCTGGCATATAACCGACCATAAAACGACAGCTTCTGTTTTTTTACACTTTGGTTTCATACGTATAAAAAACAAACAAGCTATAGAAGCTCATTATGTTACATTGGACCGAGCAGACCGAGCTGCATCCCCATGTTTCCACTATGCAGCTTCAGATAAGACAGTGTCAATCTTCTCAGCAAGAAAGCATCCTCAGGTCATCTAAAATCCTAAGATCAATATTAAATTGTTACATAATTGTTGCATTGAAAAGATGCAGGTAAACACTGAGCATACAGAACATGAGGCCTAATTTAAATGGTCAGCATTCAGAGATGTGAAACGTTCCTGTTAACTCGTGACTCCTCACTGACGGAGGAAAAGTGGATTTGACTGCGAGTGACAGTGAAAACGTTTCGTCACGCGATGATCTCTGTGAGTCAGGGAACTACAAGACACGACATCAGTTTAACAGCTGCTGTCGCGGCGACGTCGAGTGTTTCACTCTCAGGAGATAAAAAGTCAAACTGAAGCTGCTGATTGGTCACAGTCGTCTTCTGGTCTGCAGTGAGGCAGCATGGGAAACCTGCGCTCAGTCCCTCCACATCAGGACAGATGAATTCCTGCTCACTGTGTGTGTGTGTGTCAGTGTGTGTGTCAGTGTGTGTGTCAGTGTGTGTGTGTGTGCGCTGACACTTGATGTTTGCATAACACACACACACACACACGCAATGCACACAAGAATGAACTTGTATGTCTCAGAGCTCGATGATCAGTGGTTACAGCCGCGAGGCGACTGGCTGAGTTTCCACTGTTATCACACTGGATTCCATAGAGGCTTACAGGACTGTGTGTGTGTGTGTGTGTGTGTGTGTGTGTGTGTGTGTGTGTGTGTGTGTGTGTGTATATTTACACTAAGACCTCTGTGTTTTTCTTTTCATCTTTCTTCAAGATGTATGTGCAAACATGAATAATGAGACCTGTGTGTGTGTTTGTGTGTGTGTGTGTATTTGTAATTGCATGTGTGTGTGTGTGAGAGAGTGTGTTATGTGTGTGTGTGTGTGTGTGTGTGTGTGTGTGTGGGTACTGGGATTCTCCATTTTGCCGTAGTTGTCTGAAATGCCAACAATCATTCTTGCCGGAACTAAATGGCTGGTGACGGTCTGCGGGAGAGTCTGCAGAAAACACACACACACACACACACACACACACACACACACACACACACACACACACACACACACTGACGTCTTACTTTCAGCATCTATAACACATAAACTCTTTCTATAAATTCCTGGATTTCCTTTGATGTCCTTGAAAACAAACAGGTCGAGTTGTTTTTTGCTCGAGGACGCAGCAGAGCGCTCACACACACTCGACAACTGTTTAACCCTTCATGTGCAAACACACTCTGCAACCATTCATCGTTTATTATCATTTATAATAATATTGGTGGATGAATCCTCTCAATCCACTTGACGTGCTCGGTTTTTAATATTTCCGTGTGTCCTCTTCAGGATGGATTGGTAACAGCTTCTGTGACACTTGAACGTTCGATCGACCCGTTTTCCGTCCCAGCTTATCCTCATCAGGGTCACAGAGGGCTGGAGGCTGGAGCCGGTCCCAGCTGGCACTGTGTGAGAGGCGGGGTACGCCCTTCATCACAGAGCTGCTTTAACTTTTCATCAGGTCAAACGTTTTTGATTTGTGCAATACTTTAGTTAATGATACACGAGCTGGCAAAATGTAGAACAGACGAGTCACTAACATCTCCTGTTGTCTTGTTAGAAAGTTGTAAACTCATGAGCCTTTATAAAATGACTTGTTAACATATTTAGAACTACAGAGTTTATCCCTCGTTATTAATAATTTAATATCATGTCTGATAAACAGACTATTAGTGACACAACACTCGGATCTTTTTTACAACCTTGTGAAGTTGTTTTTATTCTTGATCTTCTAATTTATGACCTGTTCTTCTGATGGACCTATGGAACAGCAGAACATGGTTTAATAACGTTCAAACATTGATAGTTTCACCTCTTAGTAAAGGCTGACTTACCATAAAAACCTTTTTCAGTATCTTATCATCTTCCAGCTTGTTGTGATTACTGTCCTGATTTTTGATCAAACACGACTCATGACAGAGCCGCGTTTTAGTCTCAGTTCCCACCCGTTATATTTAACTTTGGAAACTTTCCTTCTTTTTTTCACAGCAGACATGGGAATGTGAAGCTTTGTCTTTCCATGAGTCCCAGGAGAGGGATTGTTGACACTGGTGGTTGCCTGACCCTGCTGGAAACGCTGCATGCAGCAGCCTCATTTCCTCTCTGCACCCAGTAATCTTGACATAACCAAAGCAGTTTCGGGTCCAGAGGCTGTCAGTGTGCAGTATTCCCCAACGGATCTGCCAGCACCGACACCTCACCACGACTGCTGTGTGCTTCTATCCGTTCCTTGTCTGATTATGCACTATGACTTTTTCCTCCATGCTTTGGAGCGTCACTGTCTTCCCCAGAGATAACAGTGACAGCAGCGCCGTGAGAGGCGCAGCCCTGTCCGTACCAATGAAGACAAATATCTCGCAGCCTTGAGCCAGATGTGGCTCTGACCTCTGTGACCTTCCCTCTCCATGCACGAGATGGATGCGGGCCGATCTCATTGGCTGATGGCTCTCTCCGTGACAGGATTGAATGGAGGGAATAGCAGCTTACATGTATAATGAGATTAACCTCCAAGCGCCGGGCTTCAGAGACAGCAGACACAGTGATAGACCTCTGCCCGCAGCTCGTTACACTCTTTGATTCCTGCAGTGCTGATTCAATTAACCCCAGAAGAAAAGCGGCTCTTTTAAACAGATGACGGATTTGTTGTAATAAAATTCATCATTAGTTTCATTTCTGTTGCGTGGTGTTGCATTACTCTCGTCCCTGGAGACCACTGGTCAAATAAAGGCTGCGAAATGTCACATCGATATTTTATTTAGCAGCGAGGGAATCTTTCTAAAACATCAACAGTAAATGTCAGCTCCAATATATCCGTTAGTGTCCATATGCACATTCTGTTCTGCATTCTCACGTCCCATCCTGCTCAATATTTACAATATCACAGCTGACTGTACTTTCGCTTTCTTCTTCCCTTTATGATGCAACATGTTTTAATTTCATATGCAAAGACAGAAATCTGAGCTCAAAACACAACATGCTGTACTTGACCAAGCAGCAACCGCCGTGGCCGTGATGAAGTGAACTGCAGTTCCTCAAACGTCCACTTGAGGCTGGCTCCAGAAGTGAGTCAGTCTCCATAAGTCCCCATGTCCAAATGTCCAACTTCACAGCAGAAATAAACATGTTTACAGCCTGGTACAAAAAACAGTTTTGGTCTCTGTAGCTAATTTCCCCGTTCATGACAACTGTACTGAGGGTGAATTTATATACAACTCACCTGTTCACATTATATTAAGGCTTAAAGTTATGCAGGATTAAGAGCGTGGACGCTTTGATTGACATTTTTACATTAGCCTGGTGGTGGCAGAGGCAACGTGTATTTTGACGTATTAAAAACATAATTACTGTATATGATAAGTATTCTATATAGGAATAAATGTAGATGAGGCAGTTAAAGGGTTAAAGTCCTGAGTATATCACTCTGGGTTTTCTGTTATAAAATATGTACATAGGAGAAATAAAACCCCACGAGGTCCGTGCTGTTTTATCACATTATAACTGCCTCACAGATTGATGATGACATCACGGCGTACCGCGTACAGCTGCAGTTATTGATTCTCCCCCGCTGACCCCAGATCAGGTTTCTTTATGCTTTATGTTACTGATGAGGGAAAATTCCTGATTCCTGATGTTTGTGGTGGTGGACCCAGCTGTGTGTATGCCTCACACACACACACACACACACACACACACACACACACAGTATACTGCTGTTAGGTGGAGCTGGATGAGCTCATACTATGGGCTGTTTTTATGTTTCTTCTACCAGAGAAGGAATAAGATGAAAACATTCAGCCTCCTCAGCTCTGTTATGGCTCTGGGGTGTTTTTGCTGCTCTGTGCAGCGTTTAAAGGCCGTTATGGATTTTTTTGGAGATGGTTCCTCTCGGTCTAATGTATTCTGACATTTTTTCTTGCGCCTCTGATTTATTCGTGCGCTGAATAAGTCATAGTTGCAGAGGTCATCTGTGCAAATCCAGAATTAACTCAGGAGGAGTTGAATATTCATGATGCCGCTGTTCAAAGACTGCTGCTCTATTTTTTTTTTCTTTGTGATCGAGTCAGCTGCATTGCTTAATTTGCTCTGCGTGAGCTGCAGGCTCTTCATTTAAATGTTTCATTTAAAATGCATAGGCAGAATAATGAGTCTCCTCGTGCAGTCAGGATGCATGTGTTGCAGTAAAGGTGCAGATTGCATTTCTGAGGAAGCAGAGCTGGAAATGAAAGAGTCATTTCACTGAAATCATCGACTTATTTTCTAATTTACCTCTAATGTTTCACTTTAAATGTTTAATTGAACTCTTCACAGTGAGGCCTGAGGTTTGTTCAGGGAGAGTTTCTGGAAAGAAACGCTGCTGTTGAATTTTTAAGTCATTTTTTGAGAACATCGAGCACTAGAAATGAAATTTCCTCCACTCCACCTGTGAGTGCAGAAATCTTAGAAACAGACTGAAAAACTAAAACTGTGTGTGCATTTCACAGCAAGAAGGTTGCACGTTCTCCTTTATCCAAAGACATGAACAGGTTCATTGGAGACTCTAAATTGGCCGGAGGTGTCAGTGTGAGTGTGAATGTTCCCTGTGATGAACTGATGACCTGTCCACGCTGCACCCCGCCCTCGCCCTCACTCAGCTGGGATATGCTCAGCCACACTGTGACCCTGATGAAGATAAGTGGAGTGGTGACAGTGCCAACATCAGTCAACCTCCAAAGTCCTCCATCAATCAACAACCCTGATTTCTTTTTTATCCAAATGCAATAGCCACTGTGAATGCTGCCAAAAAATGATGTGCACAATGTTTTAATGTTTTACGTAATGGGTGTATGCTCCTTTTAGCATATTTAGTATTTATTTTGATTTTAGCACATGTTTAATTTTATTTATTTTAGTACATTTTAATGTCTCAGGTATCTTTATTCTTATTTATTCTAGTTATTTTAACACTTACTAGTCACTTTAATGCCAGGATTTTATTTATGTTGCACTGACTGACTAGAAGCACTTTCAACCTGTGACAGTGACAATAAAGATCTTTCTTCTTCTCCCACAGAATCATCTTCATCCATAATCTGCACCGACCCTAAACCTGTATCTGCATGCTGTTTGTTAGTCAGCTGCATGCAGACACACAGGGCGGTTTGTGTTTTAAAGGGAAGCTCCAGTGACACACAGACAGATGAAGACATGACATGTCTCTGTCCTCCTGTCCTCCTGTCCTCTCAGCTGTCTCCTCCTCATCTGCACATATGTGTGAATTCAGGAGCTCAGCTGCTGGATGCAGATTACACATCCTCTCCTCAGCGGATGGATAATGTGTGAGTGTGAACGTGTGTGTGTTTAAGTGTGTGTGTGTGTGTGTGTGTGTGTGTGTGTGTGTGTGTGTGTGTGTGTGTGTGTGTGTGTGTGTGTGTGTGTAGGGGGATGATATGACTCGGCGCTAGGACCGTGGCTCTGTCAGTGCGCAAATCCCAGCAGAGAGGCAGCGCTCCGGCAGAGGAGAGGCTGATAGCGGCTGTCTGTCTGCGCTGCGACTCAACCCATCACCGGCGGTGAGGCTGCACCTTCTGCCGAGGACGTGGACCTGAACCAGCCGGGCTCCCCTTCCGGAGCCCTCCATATGGGCTCACCATGCGCAGGATACGGGCCAACGCCATCGCGATTCTGACCGTTGCGTGGATCCTGGGGACGTTTTATTACCTGTGGCAGGACAACAAACCCCAGTCGTCGCCTTCGTCGTCGGCGTCGCAGACCCGCGGCAGGGGCCATGGGCAGAAGGTGGTCTCCGGTCGGCTGGAGATCCACCGGGACGACCGGACCATCCCGCTGATAGTGAGTGAACTGTGGGGGGGATAAAGGGAGAGAGAGAGAGCGGCGCTGCGCACGGCGCCGAGCTGCAGGAGAGTGTGTGCTGCATGTTGATGTGCATGTGTTTGATAAACCTGAGGCTGAGGATGGTGGTGGAGGTGTTGGAGATGATGCACAGCTGGGGCATTACAAACCATCACCAACCTGCTCCATCGTTATTCTGCAGGCTGGCAGCAGCCTGTCGGTGTTTTCCAGCCCGTGAGAACCTCCGGTGCACGTAAGAGGCTTTCCATAAGTCCCGTGCGTCGTGCGCAAACGCCTTGTGAAGCATTTCTTGGATTTGCACATGTGAGGTGAGAACACGGGCTCGGACAGCGCAGGACGCATCCTGTCAGCACCTCAGGCTGGTATTAAGAAATCATGTCAGGCAGCTCAGGTCTGTATCCGCCTGTTGGTGCCTGCGCCTGGATGGGTGGAGGAGGTGGAAATAACCTCTGGTGTAAGTGTAGGTGTGGTGGTCGCCAACCTCTCCGTGTTGCAACACAGCGTATATACAGAGTGTGAACGGTGCATGCTGGGACTGTGGCTGGGTCCATGCCAGCTCAGATTAGGAGATGTGGTGTGTTTGGCTGCAGGGTTTTTTTCTTCTGATGCATTAAAGTGTAAAGAAATACACAAAGACTTGTAGCCTGAACAGAGGTGAAGAGCAGCCGTGCTGCAGGAGCATCGATTAGTCACACAGACAAATATTTGATCATCAGTGAGTCATTGATCAAACCAATCCAGCCTGTGAGGAAACAACAGAAACATGTGACATAATCTGAATATCACATTTTTAATTGCATAACCTTGGAGCCTGATTGTAAACTAGAGCTGCAGCTAAAGATTCTCACATCATCAATTCATCTGCTGATTATTTTCTTGATTCATTATTTCATCTACAAACTGTTAAAAATGTCTGTTATGATGTCTCATCAGTTTATCGTCAAATATGACAAACAAAACATCAAATCTTCACATTTGTGAGGCTTCAATCAGTGTATGATTGTTAATTTTGGACAAAAATTAAATTAAATCAATGACTTGTGGTTTTATTTGATTATTAATAAGTTGCCGGCTCATTTTTCTGTCAGTTGATGTCGTAGCTCGAGATTAAAGGTCCAGTGTGTGAGATTTATGGAGTATTTATTGTCAGGAATGGAATATAATATAATACTCATTAGTGTGTTTTCATTAGTGAACTCTTTATATCTACAGAGGGAGCAGGTCCTCTTCCATGGAGAGGTGTGGCTGAGTATTCACTTGGTTGCAATCTGCAGCTTCACTGCTAGGTGGCACTAAATCCTTCACATGTGACCCTTTAAACACTTATTTGACCTTTTGAATCCTCCCTGATAAAAATCTGTGCGATCACGTGAGTCTGATCCAGGTAGATTTTCTCTGTCGAACACGTCCTGCTGCTTAAATAAGTGAAACATGTCATACTGTACTTTTAGGAGACTGTTGAGGAAACACAGCCCGCTGGAGCCTCTTTCACATTTTTACTACACCAATAAAATCTTCTCAGCTGTGTCCGAGGATGAGTGCCAACATGTCAGGATGTCTCACTCTGAGGAGCACGGACATTTAAACAATGCTGAGGAAACTGAGCTCAGATGATCCGATCATCATGTGGAAGCACTTTGAATAATCGCAGCGTCTGATTGGACTGAAGCCGTCTCTGCTGTGCTGGACTGCAGGTGAAGCACAAACAGACTTCTAATCAGATCGTTCTTTGAACAGTAAACTCTGAATCTTTCCAGCTCCAGCTCCTTTTTCTTTTTTTCCCTCGTTCGCAGTCTTTGATTTGCTCAGCCGGGTCGTTCACCTTTGTCACCAAACTGAGATTTTCTCTGGAGTTTGTTCTCGTAATCTGACCTGCAGCTCGCGGCTGCCAGCTCCACACTCCAACAGCCAGACCAGGCCGGACACTGAAGGGCTCTTTCTTTCTTTCTTTCTTTCTTTCTTTCTTTCTTTCTTTCTTTGACTTTGGACTTTATTTCTGCATTTTTCTTTCTGTATATATATATATATCTTTCCATCTTCCTACCTTCCTTCTCCTTGTTTGTTTGTTTGTTTCTTCATTGCTTTTATTTCCCCTTTCCTCTCTCCTCCCTTCCTCCACCTTCTTTCTTTCTTTAATCCTCCCCTGAGTTTATTTTTCCTTCCTTATCCTCCTTTCCTTCCTTCTGCCCATCCTTTGTTTGTTTCTTTCTTTAATCCTTTAGATTGTATTTCCTCTGTCTGCCTCTTTTGTCTTCACATCCCTCTTTGTCTTTCCATCTTCCTACCTTTCCTCCTTCCCTTCCTTGTTTCTTCATTGTTTTTGTTTTATCCTCCCTCATTCTTTCCCTTTTCTTCTGTCCTCCCTTCCTTCCCTCATTTCTTTCTTTCCTTCTACAGTCCTGGTCACTTTCTTCTTTCTCTCCTTCCTTCATTAATCCTAATGTCCCTCCCTCCTTCCTTTACTTTTTCTTTTCTGTCCTTTATTTCCTAGTTTTATTTCCTCTTTCCTTCTCTCCATCTGGTTACACTCAATCTTCTTCATTTCATCCTTCTGTCCTTCCAGTTTCCTTCTTGCTCCTCTACTCTCCGTTCTTCCTTCCTTTATGTCTGTATTTCATCCTCTGTCCGTCTTTCTTTCCTCAGGATGACAGAGACACTCCTTCATTATTTCCTTTCTCTGTTTCTTCCTCGTCATTGCTTCCTTTCTTTTATTGTCGTGTCCCTCCCTTCCTTCCTCCTCTCTTTCGTTTTCCCCTTCATTGCTTTCCTCATGTCCCTCCTTCCCTCCTCTCTCTGTCTTTTCCCATAAGTCCGTTCATTAGTAACATTTGATTCACTAATGACATCATTTGTGAAAACCGTTTGCGCTGGCTCCGTTTTTTCTCTTTATTTCCTCTGTTGAGTGGTTGAATTTCCCAGCACCACCACTGTGTGTGTGTGTGTGTGTGTGTGTGTGTGTGTGTCTGTGACATGTTGTGGACAAAGATCCACGTCCAGCTGATCAGCTCGTCTTCGTGTTGCCACAGATTCAAACTTATGGACGTATCTTTAGTTTAATATTCAGATTCAGGCTGTGGCTGCTGGTGTAAACATTTCACGAGAGCGCTGGGTTTAAATGTGCCATTAATGTCTGAGTGAGGATTAGTTACATTTTCCATTACAGTAATAATATATACACAATATGTAGGTATGAAACCTCCACCAGTGAGGAAACATTTGCTGACTTTCTGCTTCCAAACATCTTCGATTATTGTGATTTAAGCTTTTAAGCTTCTTGATTTCATCTTGCAAATATATATTTATCTGGCATCGTGTCCTCATGTGCATCAGTAACAGCAGCACAATGTGAGCTAAAGGTTGAAGGTGCAGTGTGTCAGATTTACTCTATTTATAGAACGTGGCAGAAATGTAATATAAATGTAAAATAATATTTGTAACTCAGAAGTGTGATGTTTTTGTTACCTCATACTGTCATCGTTACATTACAACAGATATGGAGGAGGGACAATAAATAGAAATACAAACATAAGTTAATAAAAATGTTTCTTTTGAATTATTATAGACTAAATGATGAAGTAGCTCTCTGATAGATGAAACCATGATGATAATTACTGATGGAGAAATGAAGCTTAATATTTTTATTTCTTGAAACAGTCTGAGGAAAGAAGACGACACATGCACAGTGAGAGACGCTGGTGTGGTATTACAGAGTGCAGTAAGAGAAAGCTGTCTGTCTGTCTGTCTGTCTGTGTGTCTGTCTGTCTGTCTGTCTGTCTGTCTGTCTGTAATCGTGCAAGTGGAGGAAACAGTGACGTAGTACACACCTGGCAGAGACAAGAAAGGTGACATGCAGAATAATGTCAGATCTGAGATCAGGTTGAATCGCTTTGTCTGACATACGTCATTGTGAAGTTTAGTGGAAGGAAGCAGTGAAAGGTTTTTTTATTTCCCCTAAAGCAGCTTTAAGTTTGTTCTGTTTTGTTCACACTCCTAACTTCAGCCTGACATTTTATTTGGTATCTTTGGAAACTAAAGTTTTGAGGGTTTGAACAAATTTTAAATAGCATCAGAATCAGATTTATTGCCAAGTAGGTTTGCACTTACACGGAATTTGACTTGGTGTAGACGGTGCAGAATAAACATTAAGTAAGTAAAAAATATAAACGATATAAATATATATACCACATCTTCTAAAAAACTAAAGCGCTGTCAAGTATATGAGAGTGAGAGTTCACAGAATATTTCTAAATGTGCACGTCTGGGTGAGTCTGGATTAAAGGGAAACAGGCCAGGCCTTAAAAATAAAATATGCAATAAACATGCAAGGTAATATTTTTTTGAGTGGTTAAAAGCCGGTTGCAGCGTTTTGGACTGACTGTAGGCTCTGCACTTGATTCTGACTGACTCTGTACAGTAAAAGCTTCTTCAGATCTGTGGCTGGAATGATTTAGATGTTTCTCAAATGATGAAAACACAAAATACACAAAGATTTCTGGCTGACGAGCATAAGTTGTTAGTTCACTTCAGTTTGCCATGTCAGATGTTGTACGTCGGTTTAACTGGAGGAAAGTGTCTGACATCAAGTATTTTATTTCAGCCAGGGCTTCATTTACTTTATTTAACTGACCCACTGACAGGTGAGGAGGTTTAACAACAACAACATACAATGTACATGAAATCTGTTTGTGTCAGCCGAACAAAAAGACTGAAAAACTTGATAAATAAAGTGTGCACTTGTACTTTAAACTTAACTTTGTCCTGACATGTTTAGTCTGTCTCTGGCTGATAATTAGTAAAAATGTGTTTTCAGTGGAAACCAGCTGGAATGTCAAAACAGAACAAAGTAGCATCCTGTTGGATGACGTGTAAATAAATCTCGAGCAGGACTCAAACTCACCACGTCACCACGGCGTGATACATACTCTGCGCGTCCTCTGTGGGACGCTGTCATCTCCAAACCAATCAGGCGCGTCTTGATTTGTATCTGATTCTGTCGAGTCTCCTAACTCAGCTTGAAAAAGCCAGCAGACGTGTTCATCTTCCAGACGAGCTTCATATTTAATTCAGTGGGCCGAGCCTCTGAGAGCCTTCTGTTATTTCTGTCTTATTATCCTCGGAGCACCATTTTCTGTAGTCTTTAAATTCAGCCGTGATGATACTTTGTGGATTACAGGGAGATACAAGCTTTTTGAAAGAGGCTGTGAATAGCAGTGAAATCTCTTTGAGTAGTTACTGTGGAAGAATCACGGTTCTTATCAAACATGATCATTGTTTTTAAGGGTTCATCTTCTGGTTCATCGCTGTGGTCTCCGTTAGAAAAGATAAAGCCGGTGATAAAAACAGGCCTGCAGCTCCAGCTGATGACACACACGTAGGTTCATGGAGTTAAAGCTTATGAAATGAGCTGTATCCTTGGTAATTAAAACATTATAATTAACCATTTTAAGCATGCAGAAGAGTAATGTAATTAGGCATCTCTCTAGGTCTAATTACTAATTAGATGCAGAGAGGATAAAAGTTGTATTTCTTAATTACAGTCGTGGAGATGCTCTGGAAGTGAGCGTGAGTTTTACAGACGATGTGATGGACAGATCAGGTCGACACGCTTCGATACCTTCACATGTTTTGACTGATGTCAAGGACTAAGAAGGACTTCTGTATTTATAAATGCACGTGCAGACTGAAGGAAGAAAGTGTGATCGATGCGTCAGTTAATTAAAAAGCTGCACAGGAACAACTCTTTTCTTTTAGACAGACATAAATAAAGTTCAGTAAAATAAAGTCATTTTATTTATAATAACTTTCTAAAACTGCTGCATTTGTTTAATGAGACTTTTCTTCTGCAGTCTGACGAACATCAACTGTTAATTAATGAGATCGGTTCTCCCGCAACTGAAGATTGTTGTTTTAATTAATGTTGATAAAGATATCCCAGAACAAATGATCTGCAGCAGTCGTCATTTCTGAAGTTAAAGTTTAAAGGTTAAAAACATTGACTGATGATTCACCACAGACAATGAGCTAAACTAACTGAACATCATTTTTAAAGGTTCAGTTGTACCGGTGCTCTCATATTCAGTGTATCACAGCAGGGACCGCTTCCTGTGGCAGAGGTTGTGTCTGTCTGCAAGTTAAAGTGTTGAAAATATTCTAAATATAGTGCAGACTTAGACTGATATACTTTTTTAGGTTGCCGAGGTGTCTGGGGAATGTGCCAGCAGCCCCTGTGACACACTGACTATAGATACGCCTCTGCAACATACAACTCCTTTCTAATCCGATTTGTGGTGCATGAGGCGATGTCAGTTTTTTATGAGCTCTTCACAAATTGGGAACATCTGTTTCTAATTCTGAGAAATGAAGCCAACACAGGAAGTGCCAAAAACTGCAGTCCAGAAGTGAGTCAGTCTCCATAAGTCCCCATGTGTCAAAGCAGAAATAACCTGTTTACAGCCTGGTACAAAAAACAGTTTTGGTCTCTGTAGCTAATTTCCCCGTTCATGACAACTGTACTGAGGGTGAATTTATATACAACTCACTGTTCACATTATATTAAGGCTTAAATTATGTGAATGTCTGATTTCCGTCTCTTTCAGCTGTTTTTGGTCTCCAGCAGCTCCTCAGGGAAACTTCTGGCTCTTTATCTGCTAAGTGCTCGCCTGTGTTCATGAGCTCTCTCTGGTGCTGTGCAGGTTTTTGAAGGAACACGTTTGTGTGTGAATCCTGAAGCATTCACCGCCGCTGCTCCACAGAGACTGAAATGAGGTCGCTCTCACTGGACCTGGTCGGGAGCTGTTTCTAAATCCACCGGATACAGCGACCTTTATAAAGCTGCACACAGCAGAGCCCATTCTCTCTCTTTCATTTCTCCTTCCTCGTCATCATCCATCATGGTGACTCTTTGATGGAGGCTACTCCCATTGCTTCCATGTTTCACTGGCCGTTTAAAGCTCCCGCTCAGAGCGTTGCAGCCCCTCGCGGGGGAAGCCCCTTAATTACTGGGATTTATGTTCTGATTGATGAGTGCCGTCCCATTTTGCCGTATTAACACTGACACAGTGACCTGAATATGAAAAGTAGCATTTACATTTGGCTGATACTTCTTTCAGAAGACGATGACGAAGGTTTAATTCTCAGATGAAGGCAGGATTGAAATGCAGCAGCGACTCTTTCAGACTTCTCGACGATCTGAATATAGAAGTAGAACAAGAGGTTGATCTGGGCTGCGAGGCTTGGAGGTGGAGCAAGTTGTCCATTAATTCAGGTTGGTTTGATCAGAGTGTCCTTGAGCAAGACACTGAAAGAACTGAACTTCTTACAATGGCCAGACATTTGTGTATTTCAAGCACTTTGTACACTAAGAAGCTCTGTTATCTGTGAGTCCACTTACAGTTTGTTATGGATATTCTATCCTTTGGGTACACGGGGCCGTGCATGGGCCTTGGAGTCACAGACAGTGGGCACAAGTCAGATAGAGAAGACGCTGTTTGGAGTGCAGGAGCAGTGCAGGTGTCGACCAGGGTCAGAAAACTCAGTGTTGGCCTCCCAGACATAATAGATAGCTAACTGTCTCCAGACGAGAATAATAAAGAATAAATATCACAGCAGAAGTCATCAGAGGCCCTGAATACTTTCTCCCCTCCTGACCTGCTGCCACTGATTTACGAACACAGTTAATCAATAATTAACTTTTAATTGAATTGCTTGCATCAAATAACCCAAACTGCCCTTTATACCTGTTATGTGTGGCATATGAGGAGATGAGAAATCTATATCAGACTGATGGGCAGTGTTATAATATAGTTAGTTGTCATGAACGGGATAGAGATCTAAACTCTACAATCCAAACCCCCCCAAAATTTATATTTAAATGAGAGAAAACAAAGAAAAGCAAAGAAATATCTGATTTTAAAGAGCTGGAACCAGAAAATGTTAAAATAACTTTAAATCGTTTCATCAGCACGTTGAAAAAAAACAACAAAAAACCCAACTCAGGTCCACTTACTGGCTTTTTTCAGGACTTTCAACCAGATCACAGAGTTTAACAAACAAAAACAATAAATGGGAAAAAAAAGAAAGCTGATTTCACTATTTTTATAGATCAAACTTTAATAAAATCATAATATCATAATATAATCAAGAGATTAACCATGTCCTAACCAGTTGTTATAATATAAATCTGTGTAAACCTCCATCTCATGGACAAAAAAGGTCCTTAAAGAGTTCATAAAATGGAAATTTGGAAATGCTCCATTTTCTGAGGAAGTGATAGACGCTCCAGAACAGCTGCTCGTCCTTGTGGAGACATAGTTTCATAAACGACTGTGTCCAAGATTAGAATGAACGTTCATCTTCAAACATCACGAACAACCTTTCTGTCTCTGCCTCATTTAAACGTCTGCTTTTGTATATTTACACTGAGACAACGGTTAAAACGTCCCACACGTCTCCTTCATGAGGATGTTTCGTGGTTGTGGCATGCAGCCATTCTGTGATCATATTATTATTTTGTTCTGCTGCTGACAGACTGATGGCAGTGAAGGTGAGTGCTGATGCTGTGTTTGCCTCTGTGCGTGTTAATCCCTCAGCCGTCTTGAATCACTTCTTCTGTCTTTGACTTGTCGTC
>NC_040034.1:3525798-3564576 GCF_000972845.2 Larimichthys crocea | reverse complement strand
TTCATTTTTTTTTTTTTTTTTTTTCATTTTATTTCCCCTTTCCTCTCTCCTCCCTTCTCCACCTTCTTTCTTTCTTTAATCCTCCCCTGAGTTTATTTTCCTTCCTTTCCTTCTGTCTGCCCATCCTTTGTTTGTTTCTTTCTTTTTTAATCTTTAGACTTTATTTCTTCTGTCTGCCTCTTTGTCTTCACATCCCTCTTTGTCTTTCCATCTTCCTACCTTTTCCTTGCCTTCCTTGTTTCTTCATTGTTTTTGTTTTATCCTCCCTTCATTCTTTCCTTTTCTTCTGTCTCCCTTCCTTCCCTCATTTTTTCTTTC
This sequence comes from Larimichthys crocea, assembly GCF_000972845.2. NCBI lineage: Eukaryota > Metazoa > Chordata > Actinopteri > Sciaenidae > Larimichthys > Larimichthys crocea. The sequence continues at coordinate 3,564,258 of NC_040034.1, read as the reverse complement.
CTTCTTACAGTCCTGGTCTTCTTCTTTCTCTCCTTCTCATTAATCCTAATGTCCTCCTCCTTCCTTTACTTTTCTTTTTCTGTCCTTTATTTCCTAGTTTTATTTCCTCTTTCCTTTCTCCATCCGGTTACAACTCAGTCCTTCTGTCCTTCCAGTTTCCTTCTTGCTCCTCTACTCTCCTTCTTCCTTCCTTTATGTCTGTATTTCATCCTCTGTCCGTCTTTCTTTCCTCAGGATGACAGAACACTCCTTCATTATTTCCTTTCTCTGTTTCTTCCTCTCATTGCTTCCTTTCTTTATTGTTGTCCCTCCCTTCCTTCCTCCTCTCTTTCGTTTTCCCCTTCATTGCTTTCCTCATGTCCTCCTTCCCTCTCTCTCTGTCTTTTCCCATGAGTCGTTCATTAGTAACATTTGATTCACTAATGACATCATTTGTGAAAACTGTTTTTGCGCTGGCTCCGTTTTTTTCTCTTTATTTCCTCTGTTGAGTGGTTGAATTTCCCAGCACCAACCACTGTGTTGTGTGTGTGTGTGTGTGTGTGTGTGGGTGTGTTGTGTGTTGTGTTGTTGGTGTGGTGTGTGTGTGTGTCTGTGACATGTTGTGGACAAGATCCACGTCCAGCTGATCAGCTCGTCTGTGCTGCCACAGATTCAAACTTATGGACGTATCTTTAGTTTATATTCAGTTCAGGCTGTGGCTGCTGGTTTAAACATTTCACGAGAGCGCTGGGTTTAATGTGCCCTTAACGTCTGAGTGAGGATTAGTTACATTTTCCATTACAGTATATATACACCACTGAGGTATGAACACTCCACCAGTGAGGAATCATTTGCTTCCCAAACATCTTCGATTATTGTGATTTAAGCTTTTAAGCTTCTTGATTTCATCTTGCAAATATATTTTATCTGGCATCGAGTCCTCATGTGCATCCGTAACAGCAGCACAATGTGAGCTAAAGTTGAAGGGGCAGTGTGTCAGATTTACTCTATTATAGAATGTGGCAGAAAAGTAATATAAATGTAAAATAAATTTGTAACTCAGAAGTGTGATGTGTGTTACCTCATACTGTCGTCATTACATTACAACAGATATGGAGGATGGGGGACAATAATAGAATACAAACATAAGTTAATAAAAAGTTTCTTTTGAATTATATAGACTAAATGATGAAGTAGCTCGCTGATAGATGAACCATGATATAATTACTGATAGAGAAATCAGCTTAATATTTTTATTTTCTTAAACAGTCTGAGAGAAGAAAGACGGACACATGCACAGTGAGAGACGCTGGTGTGGTATTACAGAGTGCCGTAAGAGAAAGCTGTCTGTGTCTGTCTGTCTGTCTGTCTGACTGTCTGTCTGTCTGACTGTCTGTCTGTCTGTCTGTCTGTCTGACTGTAATCGTGCAAGTGGAGGAAACAGCGACGTAGTACACACCTGGAAAGGTGACATGCAGAATAATGTCAGATCTGAGATCGCTTTGTCTGACATGCGTCATTGTGAAGTTTAGTGGAATGAAGCAGTGAAAGGTTTTTTTATTTCCCCTAAAGCAGCTTTAAGTTTAAGCCTGACATTTTATTTGGTATCTTTGGAAACTAAAGTTTTGAGGGTTTGAACAAATTTTAAAATAGCACCAGAGGATCAGAATCAGATTTATTGCCAAGTAGGTTTGCACTTACACGGAATTTGACTTTAGACGGTGCAGAATAAACATTAAGTGAGTAAAACATATAAACAATATAAATATATATACAACATCTTCTAAAAAACTAAAGCGTATATGAGAGTGAGAGTTCACAGAATATTCTAAATGTGCACGTCTGGGTGAGTCTGGATTAAAGGGGAAACAGGCCAGGCCTTAAAAATAAAATATGCAATAAAACATGCAAGGTAATATTTTTTGGAGTGAGTTAAAAGCCGAGTTGCAGCGTTTTGGACTGACGGTAGGCAGTGCATTGATTCTGACTGACTCTGTACAGTAAAAGCTTCTTCAGATCTGTGGCTGGAATGATTTAGATGTTTCTCAAATGATGAAAACACAAACTACACAAAATTTCTGGCTGACGAGCATAAGTTGTTAGTTCACTTCAGTTTGAATTCAAGCGAGTGCAGCGATGTCAGATGTTGTACGTCGAGTTTAACTGGAGAAAAGTGTCTGACATCAAGTATTTCATTTCAGCCAGGGACTTCATTTACTTTAATTTAATTGACCCACTGACAGGTGAGGAGGTTTAACAACAACAACATACAATGTACATGAAATCTGTTTTTGTGTCAGCCGAACAAAAAGACTGAAAAACTTGATAAATAAAGTGCACTTGTACTTTAAAGTAACTTTGTCCTGACATGTTTAAGTCCGTCTCTGGCTGATAAATTAGTAAAAATGTGTTTTCAGTGGAAACCAGCTGGAATGTCAAAACAGAACAAAGTAGCATCCTGTTGGAGATAAATAAATCTCGAGCAGGACTCAAACTCACCACGTCACCACGGCGTGATACGATACCCTGCGCGTCCTCTGTGGGACGCTGTCATCTCCAAACCAATCAGGCGCGTCTGATTTGTATCTGATTCTGTCGAGTCTCATAACTCAGCTTGAAAAGAGCCAGCAGACGTGTTCATCTTCCAGACGAGCTTCATATTTAATTCAGTGGGCCGAGCCTCTGAGAGCCTTCTGTTATTTCTGTCTTATTATCCTCGGAGCACCATTTTCTGTAGTCTTTAAAATTCAGCCGTGATGATACTTTGTGGATTACAGGGAGATACAAGCTTTCTGAAAGAGGCTGTGAATAGCAGTGAAATCCTCTTTGCGAGTAGTTACTGTGGAAGAATCACGTGTTCTTATCAAACATGATCATTGTTTTTAAGGTGTTCATCTTCTGGTTCATCGCTGTGGTCTCCGTTAGAAAAGATAAAGCCGGTGATAAAAACAGGCCTGCAGCTCCAGCTGATGAACACACGTAGGTTCATGGAGTTAAAATGCTTATGAAATGAGCTGTATCCTTGGTAATTAAACATTATAATTAACCATCTTAAGCATGCAGAAGAGTAATGTAATTAGGCATCTCTCTAGGTCTAATTACTAATTAGATGCAGAGAGGATAAAAGTTGTATTTCTTAATTACAGTCAGTGGAGATGCTCCTGAAGTGAGCGTGAGGTTTTACAGACGATGTGATGGACAGATCAAGTCGACACGCTTCGATACCTTCACATGTTTTGACTGATGTCAAGGACATGAAGAAGACTTCTGTATTTATAAACCCAGGTGAAGACTGAAGGAAGAAAGTGTGATCGATGCGTCAGTTAATTAAAAAGCTGCACAGGAACAACTCTTTTCTTTTAGACAGACATAAAGTTCAGTAAAATAAAGTCAATTTATTTATAACAAACTTTCTAAAACTGCTGCATTTGTTTAATGAGACTTTTCTTCTGCAGTCTGACGAGCATCAACTGTTAATTAATGAGATCAGTTCTCCAGCAACTGAAGATTGTTGTTTTAATTAATGTTGATAAAGAATATCCCAGAACAAATGATCTGCAGCAGTCGTCATTTCTGAAGTTAAAGTTTAAAGGTTAAAAACATTCACTGATGATTCACCACAGAACAATGAGCTAAACTAACTGAACATCATAGTTTTAAAGGTTCAGTTGTACACGGTGCTTCATATTCAGTGTATCACAGCAGAGGACCGCTTCCTGTGGCAGAGGGTTGTGTCTGTCTGCAAGTTAAAGTGTTGAAATATTCTAAATATAGTGCAGACTTAGACTGATATCGATTTTTTTAGGTGTGCCGAGGTGTCTGGGGAATGTGCCAGCAGCCGTGTGACACACTGACTATAGATATGTGCCTCTGCAACATACAACTCCTTTCTAAATGATGTGTGTGGTGCATGAGGCCATGTCAGGTTTATATGAGCTCTTCACAAATTGGGAACATCTGTTTCTAATTTTGAGAAATGAAGCCAACACAGGAAGTGGCAAAAACTGCAGTTCCTCTAACGTCCACTTGAGGCTGGCTCCAGAAGTGAGTCAGTCTCCATAAGTCCCCATGTTTCACAGCAGAAATAAACATGTTTACAGCCTGGTACAAAAAACAGTTTTGGTCTCTGTAGCTAATTTCCCCGTTCATGACAACTGAGTGAATTTATATACAACTCACCTGTTCACATTATATTAAGGCTTAAAGTTATGTGAATGTCTGATATTCGCTCTCTTTCAGCTGTTTCTGGTCTCCAGCAGCTCCTCAGGGAAACCTCTGGCTCTTTATCTGCTAAGTGCTCGCCTGTGTTCATCAGCTCTCTCTGGTGCTGTGCAGGTTTTTGAAGGAACACGTTTGTGTGTGTGAATCCTTGAAGCGTTCACACCGCCGCTGCTCCACAGAGACTGAAAATGAGGTCGCTCTCACCTGGACCTGGTCGGGAGCTGTTTCTAAATCCACCGGATACAGCGACCTTTAATAAAGCTGCACACAGCAGAGCTCCATCCTCTCTTTTCATTTCCTCCTTCCTCCGTCATCATCCATCATGGTGACTCTCTTTGATGGAGGCTACTCCCATCTGCTTCCATGTATTCACTGGCCGTTTAAAGCTCCCGCTCAGAGCGTTGCAGCCCCTCGCGGGGGCCCATTAGCCCATTAATTACTGAGGATTTATGTTCTGATTTGATGAGTGCCCGTCCCATTTTGCCGTATTAACACTGACACAGTGACCTGAATACGAAAGTAGCATTTACATTTGGCTGATACTTCTTTCAGAAGACGATGACGAAGGTTTAATTCTCAGATGAAGAGCAGGATTGAAATGCAGCAGCGACTCTTTCAGACTTCTCAGACGATCTGAATATAGAAGTAGAACAAGAGGTTGATCCGGGCTGCCGAGGCTCTGGAGGTGGAGCAAGTTGTCCATTAATCTCAGGTTGGTTTTCGCTTTTCAGCTCCTCCAGTCCACGCGTGTCCTTGAGCAAGACACTGAAAGAACTGAACTTCTTACAATGGCCAGACATTTGTGTATTTCAAAGCACTTTGTACACTAAGAAGCTCTGTATACTGTGAGTCCACTTACAGTTTGTTATAGAATATTCTATCCTTTGGGTACACGGGGCCGTGCATGGGCCTTGGAGTCATAGACGGTGACGGCACCAAGTCAGATCAGAGAAGACGCTGTTTGGAGTGCAGGAGTCAGCCTATCTCAGAGTGACCGGGGTCAAAGAAACTCAGTGTTGGCCTCCCAGACATAATAGATAGCTAACTGTCTCCAGACGAGAATAATAAAGAATAAATATCACAGCAGAGGCTCCTGAACGCTTTCTCCCCTCCTGACCTGCTGCCACTGAATTTACTAACACAGTTAATCAATAATTAACTTTTAATTGAATTGGTTGCATCAAATAACCCAAACTGCCCTTTATATCTGTTATGTGTGGCATATGAGGAGATGAGAAATCTATATCAGACTGATGGGCAGTGTTATAATATAAGTTGAGTTGTCATGAACGGGATAGAGATCTAAACTCTAAAATCCAAAACCCCCAAAATATATTTAAACTGAGAGAAAACTAAGAAAAGCAAATAAATATCTGATTTTAAAGAAGCTGGAACCAGAAAATGTTAAAATAACTTTTTCAGTAATCAAAATCGTTAAGTTTTGTTTCAGCATCAGCACATCAGTAAAAAAGGTCCACTTACTGGCTTTTTTCAGGACTTTCAACCAGATCAACAGAGTTTAACAAACAAAAACAATAAATGGGAAAAAAAGAAAAGCTGATTTCACAATTTTATGACTTTTTATAGATCAAACTTTTAATTAAATCATAATACAATAATAATAATCAAGAGATTAACCAAGGTCCTAACCAGTTATAATATAAATTCTGTGTAAACCTCCATCTCATGGACAAAAAGGTCCTTAAAGAGTTCATAAAAATGGAAATTTGGAAATCCTCCATTTTCTGAGGAAGTGATAGAAAGCTCCAGAACAGCTGCTCGGTCCTTGTGGAGACATAGTTTCATAAACGACTGTGTCCAAGATTAGAAATGAACGTTCATCTTCAAACATCAGGAACAACATTTCTGTCTCTGCCTCATTTAAACGTCTGGTTCTGTATATTTACACTGAGACAAACGGTTAGAAACGTCCCACACGTCTCCTTCATGAGGATGTTGTGTGGTTGTGGCATGCAGCCATTTCTGTGATCATAGATATTATTTTGTTCTGCTGCTGACAGACTGATGGCAGTGAAGGGGTGAAGTGCTGATGCTGTGTTTGCCTCTGTGCGTGTTAAATCCCTCAGCAGTCTTTGAATCACTTCTTCTGTCTTTGACTTGTCGTCATTTCTTTCTGTCTCAGTGTTCCTCTTTGTGTTTGTGCTGTGATGTTAGCATGTGAACTCACCTTTGTCGTGTCCTCTCTGCAGGTGACGCAGCCCCTGCGGGCCGAGCAGCAGAGTCAGCTCCTGGGCGGCTTCGATGAGAAGGCCTACCTGGCCGGGAAGCAGCTGAAGCCGGGGGACGACCCGTACAGAGACCACGCCTTCAACCAGCAGGAGAGCGACCGGTTGGGCAGCGAGCGAGCAATCAGAGACACCCGACACTACAGGTGAGCTGGGCTAAGGCCTCTGCACAGGTGCACAGGTAGATCCAGGACTAACTTGATGATTTTACTGCAAAGTCTGACTGCAGGCTGTTGTGCAGACACAAAGTAATGTAAACGCCTCCTGCTGTGTATCTCCACAGCAGGAGGTTTGGCATCTGTTCACCTGTTTTCAAACACTGCATGATGAAATGACTTCCTCCAACACTTCTGTACAAAAAGAAAAATATAAAAGGAACTTTTCTTTCTGAGGTGGATTTGGATAAAGACTTTAAGCTGCAGCACAAACGTTTCGCTTGTGTGGCGTTTTGATGCTTTTGCCCAAAAATAAACTCGGCACAGGGTCGTAATCGCTTTTTTCCCCGAGGCTTTTGTTGGAGTCGACAGCATCTCGCTCTGAGTAAGCTGGACCTTGTGCTGAAATTTTGTTTGCTTGTTAGTCAGGCTGCTCTGTTCAAGGTCCAAAATAAACCTTCAAACTCAGCTCGTTTTTCTGAGGGTAACCTTGTGTTTGCTGCACTCGACACCCCAAAAAGCCTCAAATTAATAAAAACACAGTGATTATTACTGTAGGTAGAGTTTGTCCATAAAGTCCTTGTTAGCTTCGACCTCTTTGTTGATGCGGTTTGTTCAATATTGTCACAATTTTATAGAATCTTTAAATAGAAAATAATTATAAAGTTTCCACCTGACCTCCAGCCGAGTTTTAGTTTGTTGTTTTGTGTTCAACCCGTGCTGACAGTGTGAAAGTTCTTGTGCACATACTTGTGTCCCGATGGAGGCGTCGCACAAACTTCAGTGGTGTTATTGTTTTATTTTTTTTGTAGCTTTAAGTGTGATGTTTCATCTGCATGTCTTGGTCTTAAAGCTCCCAGCAACAGGTATCAGATTAAAGCAGAGGGTCAGAAATCTGTGCAATTGTTGCCTGGCAACCGGATATTTCCATGTCACTACGGCAACAATGCTGAGGCGACTCCGCAGGGGCAGCGCTGCAAATCACAACTGCCCAAAACGCTGCCCGGTACATGTGTGTGTTTGTGTGTGTGTGTGTGTGTGTGTGTGTGTGACCTCTGATAATGACGTAGAAGTTAAAGCTGCTCTTCCTGTGTGTTGTAGGTGTGCGTCTCTGAGTTACGACACAGACCTCCCCCCCACGAGCATCATCATCACGTTCCACAACGAGGCGCGCTCCACTCTGCTTCGCACCATCAAAAGGTAACGAGGTCGCACACGGGCGGCGTGATCGGACGGAGCGATGACATCACACTTTCTGATCTCTGCCTCTCTTCTCTCTCCCTCTCAGCGTCCTGATACGAAGTCCTCCATCCCTGATTCAAGAGATAGTCCTGATCGATGACTTCAGCTCTGACCGTGAGTTTCTGCTTTGTTAATCAGACGTGACTGCTTTGGTTCGCTCTCAGTGTTTGTAGTGAAAAACTCATCAAAGACAAGCAGGAGAACAGAGGAAATGAAAAGAGAGGATGAAGCTCTGCTGTGTGCGGCTTTATTAAAGGTCGCTGTATCTGGTGGATTTAGAAACAGCTCCCGACCAGGTCCAGGTGAGAGTGACCTCATTTTCAGTCCCTGTAGAGAAGCAGTGTGAACGTTTCAAGGATTCACACGGTGCATTCAGTGCTCGGCCACAGAGAGAGAGAGAGAGAGAGCTGTGGATGGATTTTGGTATCAGTGTGTTACCCTCAAAGACTGAAGCTCTAAAAAACTCCCTGTGCAGCCCACACAGCAGCAAACAGACAGACAGAGCTTACAGAGCAGCAGCATTCAGAGTCAGAGTCTGCCAGATGAAGAGTTTCCTGTAGCTGCTTATCCTGGACACGCTGCCATCTCCTCACATGGCTGACACATTCACACCTACCAGCCATTTACAGTCACTGATTAACCTGTTAAGGTGAACCCACGCAGATACTCCAAGAAAAGGCTCCCAGCTGGGAGGAACCTTTTGCACCGCCGTGCCACCCCTATGAGAGTGAATATTACAGGAGACATATTGTATTAATTTATTGCAGGTTTAAGGTTTTTTTATGCACAGTTATTTTACTGTTTATAGTTCGTTAAAGGCCTTTAGGATTCCAGATTTACAGCCCTGGCACTGTGGAGAAGGCTTTGAGAGAGGATTAGATCATCATGTTGGAGAAACATTTTCAGTAAAATAGTTCAGAAAATCCAGCCATCATTTGGAGCCAGCTGATTTAGGTGGAGAGGCGGGGTACACCATAGACAACAACTCAAATTAAGCAATCATGGTCCATGTCTTTGGATTGTGGGAGAGAACCCACGCAGACACAGAGGTGTTCAAACCAGGAACCTTCTTGCTTTGAGGCAGTGGTGCTCACCGTGCCGGCCTAGTTTAAAAAATGAATAAATGAAATATGAGAAATTAATTTTACATTTTTACAAACTTCTCCATTAAAAATATCCCGGCTGCAGCTCCTTCCTTCGTGTACCAGGTGTTAAAGCTCTTTTCACTCTGCCATCTGCTGTGAACGTGTGTGTGATACGTCAGGGGAATGTTCCAGAAAATAAAAGGAAAATATAAGTCAAGAGACAGGAAGACGTGTCACGCTGATGTCTGATGATGTCGGAGGTCTCAGCATGTCAGGGATTTACTCACTTTTTTATGCAACTGACAACCCGGCGATTAAAGAAATGAGCTGCAGCTGCTGCCACCGTGACGAACTGCTCAGATTTTATGTAAGAGCAAATTAGCAGAAAACAGATCACTTAATCGCCTCATAAAGTGCAGATCATATTTTTATGTAACGAACCAGGACAGAGGGATTAGAGGATAACCACATTTCAGAAATGACTCTCCTCTGTCAGCGTTAGGCAGCAGGATCACATGAGCTCATGCGTTACACCGTCCACATCGCTCTCTGTAATCACCAGCACATGCATCTACACGGCAGCTACATTCACTGTGCACTCAGGCGCTAAAACACACACATATGGATGCACACTCAGAGGTGTCAGAGCTGGCCACACATCTAAACAGTAGCAGCGAGAGCTCTATTAGCTGACTCATGCTTTGTTTGTTCCCGCGCTGAGCAGCCAGTCCGACCCTGCCACGAGGTCACGGTCCAGACAGTCTCATAGCTGTCTGTCTCATGTCCCTGAGCAAGACTTTCAACCTCCTCCGTGTTTTGGATTTCAGGATTTTCAGCATTAATTATCACGTGAAACCCACACACCTCGCTTCCAGTTTGTGGCTTTTAGTTTAGACTGTGAACCAGTAAGCCGCCCATTAGCCGCCTATTTTGTTTCCTCCAGCTCTCCTCTGTGGTCTCCCTGTGCAGCCACTTTCTAAAGTCCCGGTGAAGAAGAGTAAAATAGAAGTGCTGTTTCAGTTGTGGTTGAAATCTCTAAATCACTGCATGATGTTAAACGAACATGGATTATTTTCTTTGAGATCGCACAGCGAGGTGCGAGCTCTGCTCCAAACTATCAGGGTGGTATCTGAGGTTTCTTTCTTTACAGACTTTGTTTATAGACGTTTATTCAGTCAATCAGTCAGTCATCCAGCTTCCAGATCTCAGGCCTGGGAAGCAGACGAAGTTTTATTTGCTCTGGCAGAGACATTAAAAAAAAAGAGTGCAGAAATCGTTTGTATTTGCAAATTAGACTGGCAGAGTCAGGCTAACGAATCAGACATTCTCAGTGACTCGTCAATAAATTTGTGTATAAAGACACAGAAACAACCTCAGAAACGCAAAGAGCGGAAATCAAATATGGATTCCCACACCCTCAAAGAAAAACTGGTTCCTGTTAAGTTCTGTGGAAAAACTTTTTATCCATAAGATAAACTTTTTACAGTAGTTTTCTGTTTTTTAAAATTGTAAACAAACATTTACACATAATAATTACTATATTACTTTCTTAAATTAAATTCAAATTGATGTAAAATGATAAAGTTCTGTGATTAAATATGTAGCATCTGTAAAATTATAGTATTTCTCTGCAAAATCTACAGTAGACAGATAATTCTGGTAAATATAGTTGTTGACATTTATTTGAATTATTGGATATTTTACTTAATTTTATCCATATTTCTTCCTTTTAATATTCATTTATTTTTAACAGTGCACAATAAATTATTTTATTGTATTTAATATGGCTTGTTTTTGAATTAAATCATTGATTTTACCATCTGGATGTAAAACTGTCACAGCAGACAAACACTTTTATGAGCAACAACAATTACAGACCATCAAATTAAAATATTTATTTTGATCATTTCTTAATCAGTTTTCCTCTTTTATATGGTCAGAATATTTAAATATGGAGTTGTTTTGTGTTTGCTTTAATCTAGTACTATAATATCAGTAATATTAATATCATGTCCATAATAATAATAATAGTACAAAAGTAGATGTCACCTGGCAGGGTGACTGCAGCCTGGAGGCTCGAGGAGGCGGTGGGGAATGTCGGTCAGGCCGCCTGAGTCTAATCCTATTAAGGCTCGCCTTAATCATCAGGACGCCGTCTTCAGTCAAGGACAGTGATCTTTACTGTGACTCCAACAGTGTCGACACCCGGTCCACACTGTGAGCTGTTGTTAAGTGTTTTGTCAGGTGGCATGAATGTGAAATCATGCACGGTGTGGCCCAAATTATATCACAAACTCCAGCTTTAGATCTGTAATTTGTAGGAGGAGTCGATTCCCATCATGGTTTTATTACTTCACGTATTACTGTGTTTGTCTGTTTGTCAGCTGGGATGTGAACCGCACCTTTCAAAATAAAGCTTCAAGTTAGAGCCTAAAATGGTTCTTCCACAGGGGAACCTGAATCCCACACACTGGACCTTTTAAATGTAAAAATAATAAAAATTAATTCAGTGAAGTAATTTATTACTTTATATGAACTATCATCACAAGTCCCACCAAAGGTGTTTTTATGCATCCAGTTCCTCGAAGAACCTTAAAAATGTTCCCTAGAGAACCCAGGCTGCTGAAAAGTGGCTTAAATTTGCATTTAAAGTTAGTCTTTTTTTTTTTCCCTGTGTGAACATCCTTCATATTCATGGTTAGTGAATTTTTTCCCTGTGTGAACATCCTTCATATTCATGGTTAGTGAAAGTACACACACACAGACACACACACACAATCTGGCTAAAAGTATACAACATCTGCTCGGTGGGTGTGATCTATGACTTTCTGCTCTTCTTCCCTGAGCGGTTAAAGCCCCCATCCTCACACACACACACACACACACACACACACACACACACACACACACACACACACACCTCCCCTGTGAATCGAAGCTTAAATGCAGGCAAACAGGTTTGTACACAACAAATTTAATCAAGGAGGATTACAACTTGTCATGCTTGTTTCTGTCAGCGTACGCCTGTATCGCCGCCATGGAGGGGCTCTGCTTGATCCACACACACACACACACACACACACACACACACACACACACACTTCTACTCACTCTCTGCTGCTAATCCTCTTGTGCACAAGTGTGTGTGCCCGTGTTTGCATGTTGTTTGTAATGGTCTCAATCCATATGTGTCAACACAAAGTCTGCGCCAGAGACTGCTCATGTAGAAGCGAGCAGTGGATGACAGGAATGAGCTGCTGGCTGGATTTGTTTGTCGAAAAAAGGATTTTGAACGTAATTATGAAGTGAAGTGAAGCTCCTTTGTTTGAGCGCTCAGTCACTCTGTGCTTCATGTGTTTACACGGCTCTGATTCTGTGCAGCGATGTGATGGAGACGTTGTTTAAGTCCTTACACTGTGGCCTAAGTGGTGTGTAACCGTCTCCCTGTGTGCTCTAAATCCTTGTTTGTGCGGCCGTGTGGTGTGTTTGAGGAAGTGTGTTTTTTCTCAGTGTGTGTTCTTGCCTGTAACATGCCATCTCTTCTGCTCGCTTCCTTCAGCTGAGGACTGCCAGCTGCTCTCTGAGATCCCCAAAGTGCGCTGCCTGAGGAACGGCAGAAGAGAGGGTGAGTGTGGAGGGACGAGGGGGGAGACGGGGGAGACAGAGTGTGTGAAGGTGCTGCACGAAGCCATGATAGCATCTTAAGAAAAGGAAAAATCTGCTTGACATAAGGAAAAGAATGAATTAAGATCACATTTAAAAATAATAATGAGAACATTTTAATTAAATGAATTAATGTATAATCAAATTATATGAATAAACACAGACCCAAAAAAAAAGACAAAACAATTCAGTTTCAGTGTAATTCACAAAGAAAATGTCTGTTCATCATTTCCATGATTAGAAACATCCCTCACATGTTTTCAATAACTCATTCTGTGTGAGCAAAATCCCCAAATATTAAATTTACAAAGAGAAAAGCAGTAAATGTTTCACTGCCAAACCTCGTGTACACCGTGACATCAACATCAAAACCGACTCCCTGTCTCTCCGTACCGGTGTAGAGAGAAAGCGAGTCGTGATCATTGACCAGCTGACCTTTGCACAGACCGTACCTGACAACATGTTACCCAGCTCCTGATGCAGGCTGTGTTCATCTCTAACGTCCTCCTGACGGGCCTCCCAGCCTGCACAGTGAAACCCTTTCAGAAGATCCAGAACATGTCACCACGCTGCTCATCGACCTCCTCAGTCTACCTGATTCAAATTCAAATCTCTAACGCTGACTACAAAGCAGTCTCCGGTTCTTGAACGTCCTCATACAGACAGATGTTACCTCCTCCTGGCTCTGCCACCCATACGCTCAGGACAATCTAAACTCTTCTCGTCTGTTGTTCCTCGTTGGTGGAACGTCCTACCAGCTCCTACCAGATCAGGGGCGTCCCTCTCTACCTTCACAGACCTCCAGCTCTTGACATGATGCATCTATCCCCCTGTACAACTGTCACAGCACTTACTGCTGCACTAACATGTCTGACATTAAATCAACAAGTACAGTATAGTACATTTTGATTCGTCACTTCAGACACACAAACTTTAAGAAAACAGAGATAAAAACATGACAGCATTGTTTGAGTCCTCGCTCGCAGGCTCCTGAACTGAATTAATCCCTGAATTAGATTAAATCCTGAGTCTACAAAACAAGAACGTTGAGCCAAACCGAAAGCCCAAAGAAGAAGCAGCAGCAGTGTTACTGATTAGTTCGGATGTCTAACAGTAATCCCTCTTAACTCAGGTCACTGCTTGTGTTGCTGCAGAAGAAAGACTCTGTTTGGGCTTTGCAAACCACGAGCTGACAAAACACGAGCACGTTGGGTTCAGGCCAGTTTCCGATCTGGCATCCGAGGTGCACGAGCTCCAAATCCAAAAAGTTGAATCTTTGTGTAAGCTTCTGTTTGGTAACAATCATTAGTGTCCATGAACACAGAGAACAGTCCACGTGATGTGAAGAATTGATTTTATTGCTCTTAATTCTTTTCATGCCTGCGGGCATCAATGCCTCCTCTCCTCTTTAACAAGTCAAATCTGCCCAAGGTCATCACTGCAGATATCAAATTAACAATATCATATTAATTTAAACTATGGAGTTAATGCAGAAGTTAAAAAAAGATAAATAACATATAACACAGGAAGCAGAAGCAACAAATGAGCCATGAAAGCATTAAAACATGTATTTAGCGTTAGTATTAGTACAGTTAATACAGTCATGCACCGCTATGAGCTGTAATGAAACACGATTAACACAGATAAATAAATACAGATAAATCACGTGAGGTGAACTTCAGGGCTCCTGTTTGTACTGATTAAAACAAAAAACACTAAGAGACATTTTCACAAGTTTTAATGAACTTTGACTTCAGAATAAAACTCTTCAGATGAAGATGAGATGCTTTTAATTAACTGTAGATGGTGCAGGAAAAAAATACAATTAACCTCCTCCACAGTTCTCTGTGTTAAATGCAAATTACAGTGATTGCACTGTTGATGAAGAGAGACATCTTCGCTGCCGTTCCTCCCCCGGCCTGCAGCCATTCTCTCCTTTAAAAATAGATTTGATTCTCATATTCAAATGCATGAACAAGCAGTTTAAAGCAGTTTGCTCAGGCAAAAAAAGCGAGACACATTCTGGTGTTTACTTCAGACTAATCCAATTAACCGGTTTCATTTCAAAGGAGCTGTTCTTTCCCAGAAACAAAGAAAAAAAGCAATTATTTGACGAGCAAAGGGCTTCGAATTGTTCAAAACTTAATCACTGATAATAAAACCGGAGATGTAACTTGCATTTTTAGACCCACTGTGCTGTTTGATGTATATCTATGAAACAGAGACAAAGTGACATGCAAAGACCTTTTTAAAGTTTGACAACAGAGAAATCTAAAAAAAAAACCATCACTTGTCACCGTGCTGCGAGGCTGTTCTGTGATGATCTCTCATTAAACCGTGTCGAGGCAGAGACACTAATGTTTCTGTCAACAGGCGCCTCAGTAGACCAGAATGCAACACAGCCATCTGGAAAAACTCTCTTCACTTCTGCGGCAGATGCAGTTCTGCAGCAACAAGTTCACACCTGTCCGCTTGTTGCAATTTCTTTAAAAGAAAGGTAAAAAATCGACACAGCGGAGGCCGAAGTATCGAGAAACACATCGACATGAACTCGTTGGCATCTTTCGTTAGACCTCCCTGCCTGATACACGCCCGTGTCTTTAAACTCTAAACTAAGCTCGTTAAGAAGGATTTCTGTTCTCAATTTGTAGCCTCCATGCCGGAGATGAGATCATTCAAACAACATTTGTTTATTTATGAATGTGAATCAAAGTATCGAATCCAAATCTTTGAATCTTGTTTGTTTGGTGCAAAATGAAGACAAACACTTTATCTGGATAGTCTGAGGTGGTTCAGGTTTGGTAGGTTCAGGCGCAGAAAACATCTTAGTAGTTAGTTCATGGATCGTCACACAGACTATAAAGATAATCTGTTAAACATCTACAGACAAAGCGAAACAGTTGATGATACAGATACTAGAATAAGGCAGCAGATTTAGGAAGAGTAGTAGTAATAATAAACGTCTGTAAACAGCTGAATCTTGAACTGTTTGTTAAATGTGTGCACAGATCTTAAAGAGCAGAGCACGCTGCTGCAGGGCTGCTGCAGATGATCTCTAATGTATGCGGGCGCCTGACCACGCACAGCTCTATAAATAATCACGAGTATCTTGAATTTAAGTCTGATGAGGAGTCGGTGTAAAGAAATCCACATCGGCGTCACATGAGACCTTTTAGAGGACTCGGTCAATAGATCGGCTGCAACATTCGGACCACTTGTACGCAGTCCGGGGATGTTTTTCAGATGTGATGCCTCATCGCTGACTGTCTTAGAAAACTAAATGCAAAGCATATTAATACAGCATTCATAGAAAAGGCTTTAATAGATAATATTTGAAACGTTTCATTTATTATGCATAATGCATTATGCAGTGGCCAAATGTATTAAATAACCATGAGATTGATGCCCTTTCATCTTCATCAATTCAAATATTCAACAAAGAAAGTATCTCAGTCCGACATTAGAGAATGTGCATGCTGTAAGTTTGGTTTCCATTATTTTTTATTGACCTCGGATAATCATGGTAGTTTTGGTGTAAATCTTTTGTCTTGTCAGTTGCTTATAAAGGACTTTGAACTGCTTTTGACTTGACCCATGATTCACCTCTATGAAAACTTATTCCCTCATATAGTGAAATGGGGGCGTGACAGTATGCAAAATGAAATTATTGGCCATGAATTGAGCGGCAACCTGTGCGGCTGTAAAATGTAGCTAAAAAAACGTGCACCTATTTTGTGTGCACATTTTTCCTTGTCCTGACAGAAGATATGACGACTGCTCACAGGCAGGAGAAGTCACTGCGATAAAGAAACGTTAAATCTTTAGTTAAATGCCAGCTGTCCCTTCGCATCAGAGAAATCTCTACTTAACGTGAAGCAGCGTTCAGTTTAATGAAATGATTCTAATACTCGACCCACTTTTCAGTGTCGTTTCTTCTGTGTGTTCCCCTTCAGGTCTGATCCGATCACGTGTGCGAGGAGCCAACACGGCCTCTGCTGCCATCCTGACGTTCTTGGACAGCCACTGCGAGGTCAACACTGATTGGCTGCAGCCGATGATCCAGAGAGTCAAGGAGGTACAGACAGTCTGCCGTCATTCACACCCTCCAATTAATACATGCAGCTTTCACACACACACACACACACACACACACAGTGTGTATTTTTTAGGTGGAACATTTCTTTTTTTGCCCCTGTGATGTAACGCTTCAGGGGATTTCGCTGCGTTTCATTGGCTGTGATGTAATGCGTTGGCACTGCATACACTTAAATAAACACTCAATTTGTTCAGCTAAGATTTAAGTCATATAACACCAGATGTCACACTCCACTTTGCCACTGCTGGAAAGAGTATGGTGCCATTTTCCCAACCGATCCGTTTTCCACTTGACTCTGTCAGTCTGTTGTGTGTTGCCGCTGTGGTTAGTGTTGTGGCGTGATGACAGTGTTTGCTCTCGCTCCGGGCTGCACGCTGACTTCCAGATCAAAAACAGTCTTTCTCTGACGCAGTGGGAAGATTCTCCCCATTCACCCGCATCCTGCAAATTAAATTATGCGGCCCACCGGGAGGGAAGACGCCGCCATCGCAGCCACACATGAATGTTTCGCAATTCAGAGCGAGAACAGGACGAAATGTAAAACCAGCCTCTCCTCATTATCTGAGGGCATTTTTTAATTTCACTTGGTATTTTCACATGAAGCCTTCGCGGGCATGTTGGCCGGGAGCCCTCACTCTGCTTTTCTGTATCAATTTCACAAATTTATGCAAGCAGAGCTGCACAGCGTGTAAACATGTGACTTAGAGACACGTAAGCGTCTGACCGAGTGTGTCTGGGATTTTGATAAAGAGATGTAGCTCTGGAAAGAAACCTTTATCTCTCTCACTAATGAGTAATGTTCTGTTTGCTGGCTCCTCTCCTGACATTACTAACCTGTGACTGGGCTCTAAACAGCACAGCTGCTCCCCCAAAATCTGCTGCCATCCCCCATCACACACACACAAAGCAGTCCCTCCCAAATGACTCTGCAGCAAGAGCTGCTGGAGTTCATATTTTTCTCAGTAATTGCTTCTCTCGTGCTAAAGTCTGACACTCAGGCTGAGCTTCCAGTCTGCCTCGTTTCTTTTAAGGAATTGCTGCATCTGTCAAAACTGCCTCGATTCATAATATTTATTCTTATCTACTCTTATCGGTTTCTTCTCGATGCACATGCAACACTCGACACAACATTTAATCAGAAGAGAAATACGTTTATTCGCTCTCTTGCAAAGAGTTCGATGATCTTTGCTTCTCGTACAGACTGGAAACAGTGGGTGATATCTGATCTTTCAGCACCTCACTAAAGCTCACTAATTAACACATCTCAGCTGTGTCATCTGCTCAAAACCTGGTGCAAAAATGTGCCATTTTACAGGCCTACGTGTTGTACTATTTCTTGCCCCCAAAGTGTGTTATATATTTCAGGTTTTGTGCGAAATAAAGAGTTAAGGTGTTAATGAGAGAGATTTAGAGATGCTGGTTAGCTTTGGACTGAGCTGACTCGAGTTATTTTGTTTCCTTTTCACTGCACAGAGAAAACATGTTGTTCCTGTGAAGGAACAGATTTTTATCTACAACACAGTGAAGAGTAAGTAGCTGTTTGCTGAAGGCCAGACGTCTGCAGATAACAGCCCCAACCAAAACACATTCAACAAACTGTGCATGCCACAAAACTCCTATTCAGTCCACACATTCAGACTCTGCCCTACGAAAAGCCCCTCCATGTTTTATTCACAAGGCTCTCCACACACACACACACACACACACACACACTGCGAGTGTGTGCACGTTGTGTTTGTGTTTCCGTACACTCATCCTTGGCTCCGGGCAGCTGTGACTCATCCAGCTTGCATTACAATCTTTTAGTCCAGCATTCATGAGAGCGCCGGGCTCAGTGATAATTCAGCAGTGCCTTGGACCGGCTGCACCCAGCGCCTGATTCATTAGTCTTCACGAGTCCACGACTACGGATGAAGGATGAAGGATCAGTGTTCAGTGTGTGCTTTGAAGCAACATAACGACAGTTTTCATTTGCAGTTTTCGAGCAGAAATTGAAAGTGCTCGAGTTTAATTAGTAATGAAGTCGTGTGAATGAGCTCAGCACTCACAGATGTTGGATGATTAGAGAGTTGAGTTCACTGTACTCTCTCCAGTGTGGGCGTTTTCTCAGGGTGACATTTTCTACCTCATGGGTGACTTTATTTCTCAACAGTAATTACCTTTTTTAGACCGTGGATAATCATTTTAATGTGCTGGAGAAATTCTGCAACATTTATTATTATTATACTGAACCAGTAGCTAATAACTTGTCATCACTGGTTATGTGATCGACCATAACTAATGCAGCAGTCCCCAACCTCTCTGGCTCGTGATCATGTGAATTAAAGTGATTTGTTTTGTTTCATTAGAATCATCTTAGAGTCCTGAAGAAGTCAAATAATTCACTAGAACACGGGCAGATATTTCTGCTTCTTCCTGTCCTGTTAATCTCTGTGCAGTCCTTCTGCCCCGTGATATTTATCTTGGCAGGTGACCAGGAACCATTTATCTAATAGACCAGAAACAATTAGCATTTTAGCGCAGAGCCATTTGTCAGGAAGGGAGCACAAACATTGGTTATCTGAAGGCTGGTGCCGTTACTCTTACAGTTTGTTTGTTCTCTACAGAATACGGCAGAAATGAAATATAATCTGCACATATATGTTTCCATCTGAAAATAACAATTATTTATATCTACAGACACCGACACACTCTTTTACAGTCTGCAGCTCCATGTTTAGCAGTAGACAAACTAAACTTTGGCTGTTGATAGACATGCCTCATGGTAGGAAGGAGAGGGTGAGCCGAGGCGGTTGCAATCAGCCGCTCTGCTGCAAGATGCTGCTAAAGCCGCATTCACAAAAATAGTGGAGAGTGGCGACAGTCAGCTTAGACGCTCTGCCTCTACCAGCTTCTGAATCTGAGTCTGACTGAAATTTAAGCTGCAAAATAGAAACACGAAGAAGTTTTAATTTGATTTGAGAGAGAGAGCATCGGTCTGGAGACGCAGATTAAATTCTGCTCCTTTATATTATTGTTATTAATGATGCATTAAAGTATAAAGCAGTAATCTAATGTTATGTCTGGTCGAGGTGGAGATGAATTTAACTGCTTTATGAGTTTATCTAAAGCAAAACATATTCATGAGTGTCAATACAATAGAATTACCTAATCATAATTTAAGTAACTACAGTGCTACTAATGCCAACAGATATCTAAACGTGTCAGTTATCAATGCAAATCTGCTACATGCACGATTTATTGCGTTGCTTCCTTAATCCTTTAAGACGAGATGTGTTGATCTAACTGTTTCTGTCTGATCTGTTTCACAGTGTGTGAGTGATGAGCGTGCACAGTAGAGAACATGATTCCAGTCTGCACAATGTGTCCTCTGTTGGTCTCTTACTCAGAGACTGACTGGGCATGAAGCGACTGAACAGAGATCTCCACACGTCAAGTGGCAATTTGGAAACTGTGAAATTCAGAGTGCACTGAGCACGTTCATATTTCAATTCTCTGTCCCTGCTTTCCTTTATTTTCCCTTCATGTAAATCAAGTTGAAATACACAAGGGTGACCTTAAAATCCTTTATCAGCTACATTCAAAGCATCCAGATGTAAGACAGAATCAAAGCGCCGTGACATTCATAAAATCAGACACAGGAGAACAAAAGCGGGCAGAGATATTGAGAGATCAGCGGTGACATCCATCCTGCGACGCGCAGCCTCTTCATGCGTCACCACATCACAGAGGCTCATTAAAAGCCCAGTAAATGTCTATTGCTTAAAGCTGTTGAGAGCATCACTTACCAAATTGCTCTCTGGCAGAGTGGCATCTCACACTCGCTCCTCCCCCGCACACTTTAATGCAGCGAACACAAAGTTCACGAGGGGTTCAATCTCTGAGCAAAGAGAGGGACTGATTGGAAACAGTCATTTACACTGTCCTGATGTTGAGCTGTGCAGCTACACAAACACACATATAGAGGGATGCCTCATGGGCAAACAGCAGTGTTGGCACAGACACACTTTCACAGACACAAACACGCTATCGGCAGTCAACAGTTCTCCACTGTGTTTACTTCGTGGTTCATGTCACTCCTCCAGCAGGAGGCAGTTTAACGATTCAGAGTTTGTTTGTCATGAATTCATGATGAAATGTGGAAAGAACGAGGACACGTCCAGATGAGCTCATGATCCGCACAATACGAGCAGCAGATAACACAAAGTAACAAAAAGCTCAGGAGGGAGGTGAGCTCTTACATTAGAGACTCATTCGTTGCCTCCAGAGCACGATCTGATCTGTAATATTAATTACAGCCAAATATAATGATTTATTTCTTCCACACACAAAGAAAACTTAATTACTTTGCTGAACTTTTATGTGATCCTGAGAAGAAACACGTTCAGTAAAAATGTTGAGCTTCAGGCGCCTTTTTTAATCCTTGGACGAGGTCAGGATTACGAACATACCATGGCTACATCAAACTCAGAAACAGCTGGAGGATTCAGCTCAGCACTGACTGAATCAGATTCCTGACATTTTGGGTTGTTGGTTTATCTGATATAAATCAAAACTTCAAACACATTTCAGTTTCTGGCCTTCATCAGACAAAACATTACACAGAGAGACGAAGAGATAAAATACAGAGAAACATTAAAGCATGTGCAGTTATGTTCAGATAAACAGCTCCTGTCACTTTTTATTTTAACCCCCCAGTTTAGCGTCTTCAAGCTGTATATAAAACCCTTAATTACTGATTCATAATACACTATTATAGCTGATATAATATATTTAAATATTTATTTCTAAACAATTAACTCCTCATGAAGCATAAACAGATTTTTACATAAGTGCTTTAAATCATAACTATGTTACACTGTGACATCAGACATTCATTTTCTGTTTAAACACCCGTTACAGATGTTACAGATGTTTCATGAGAGGTGCACTGACTCGGGCTGATCATCATGAACTGAAGTGTTTTACAGCAGGATTAGTTTCACCGTTTCTCTTGGTAGATGGAGGTTTGCTCTCTTTAGATTTATGTCCCTCCTCCATCACCTTGGTGCTAATTAGAGCGGTGCAGGAAATCTTTAATCTGTAATTCATCTGTCATTAAAAAGAGCTTTAAATTCCCATCCTGATTATCCAGAAACAAAAGGCCATTGAGCCGTTTAACCGACAATCTGATTAACATCATGATCATTACTGAAGCTGTCACCTCTGTCACTTAAATGTAATCGATTATATAAACATGTTTAAAAGCAACATATAAATATTCAAATATTCCATCATGTCTAAGCTCTGTCTGTCCTCCTTCCTCCCGTGCAGGATCATACACGAGTGGTCAGCCCCATCATTGACGTCATCAGTCTGGATAACTTCGCCTACTTGGCTGCCTCCGCTGACTTAAGAGGAGGTGAGGACACCACACACACATCACGCACAGTAACAGCTGCAGTCGAGGAAAAGCCCGTCCAGATCCAGATCCATTCAAAACCCATGATGGAAATTCCTAAATGTCTTAAAGTTAGTCTGGAAGTAAAGTTTGGGAAGAAAAAACAAAGTTTCTTGAAATCATGCAAGTGAGTTCGTCTGAAATCTGCAGGAAGCTCTTATCTCTCTTCCTGGCTGCTTTAAAGCTGAGGTCTAGACAGCGTGGTTGTAAATTTAATCTCCTTGAGCTGCTGCCTTTACTCCCCTTTACTTTCCTCTTCAGGGTTTGACTGGAGTCTCCACTTCAAATGGGAGCAGATTCCCATCGAGCAGAAAATGGCGAGGAGCGACCCCACACAGCCAATCAGGTGAGTTAGTGATAGGATTACATGTTGTGTAACAATATCAAACCTGCTCTTCATATCTGATGTCATGTAGGAACATTTGTGATATCTCAGAATAAACTACTCTGCAGGATTAACCTGCTCGGAGGCCATCAGGCCTGAAATCAGCTGCTGGGCCACATTACTGTAATAGTAAATAAACAGATATCTGCATATGAATGCAGACCTACAAGATGTTGGCACTGGAAGTGTTCTGGTTTCTTCACATTCAAGAAAGATTGTAGATCTGTCGCACATTAATAAGAGTGTGAGTTAGAGTAAGTGTAAAAAGTATGACTCCTTTCCTCCGTACTCTGCAGGACTCCTGTCATCGCTGGTGGGATATTCGTCATGGACAAGAGCTGGTTCAACCACCTGGGCCAGTATGACACCCACATGGACATCTGGGGAGGGGAGAACTTTGGTGAGACCAGGGATGATTTCTTTAAAACACCCGTCTTTAAATAAGCACACAAAACAAAGCTTTAGTTCAGACTTACTACAGACTGTAAAATTATTCAACACAAATTCTTCTATTTTCTTTTAATTCATTCAAAGATGTTTACACGTAGACTTTCCTCGAAGTTTCCAAAAGGATTATACGCTTACTCTAAACTTAAACATCCCACAAGTCACTGATTTTAAGAGGAAAATCGATGAAGGATTCCACTTACTGTAAAAAAATATGGAGTCCTGTGTTCGTTTGGATCAATTTGAACATGAAGAATAATGTTTATTCCTCCAAATAGCAATAAAAAATGAAATTCAAGTAATGAAACTGGACATTGTGATGTCTTAATTTCACGTATTTAGTCTGCAGACAGCTGCACATGTTTTGGATGCTGCAGGCGAGCAGCGGCGGCCCGCTCTCTGAAATGCCAATTGTGTCCTTGGAATTTGCAGCAGAGCATTAAATTATCCATTACAGCAGCTTCCATACTGCTGATTTACAGCTTACAGCCATCTGTGCATAGAAAATGTAGCAGGTGAGGTGAACATACCTCGGCATGCTGATGTATTGACGCTGCAGACACGCTGCATGCCTTCACACTCCCCTGTCTGTCCTCCTGCAGAGCTTTCTTTCCGGGTGTGGATGTGCGGAGGCAGCCTGGAGATTCTCCCCTGCAGCCGCGTCGGTCACGTGTTCAGGAAACGACACCCGTACGACTTCCCAGAAGGCAATGCTCTCACCTACATTAAGTGAGTTAGAAAACCACCCTGACAGCACAGATCGGTGCTTCACCCAGCAAACTTCACGCCTTTCACACAGTTTGACTCAGTGACAGATGAGTAAGAACATGCACTGACCTCCCAGACGTCTTGTAATGTAATAGCACTGAACCACTCAGACCTCATTTTAAACAGCCCAGGATAAATGCAGATAATGACAAATCCAGCTTTCTCTACATGGACTAAAGATTTCCAACGCCTTGGTCTGGACTATTTCTGCTAGTCTGTAAGGAAACAATATGATTCATCAAGAAAAACTGAGTAATAATTACATAACTTTTGGCCGAGTTTTACTGCAGTTCCTTTGAAGCTGTAACCTACGGTTGGTCGTATGCAATCAAACCAGTCTGTCATTACCGTGCACATGAAATCTGTGTCAGCCTGTGCCACCACCCGAGTCTTTTTTAATTTAGTAAGTAACCACGTTGAAATGCAGAGCAAATAAAGTTAAAATAAGGATTTGAGCTCGTCCAAACAATGGAGTTATAATACAAAAAATGCTGGGTACTCCTGGATCAGAGGCTTTATGCTGTATGTTTTGTTCCGAACACAGACCACCAGCACGCTTCACACAGATCAACTCTCACCTTAATTACGACTGTAGATTTGTTTGAATGTCTGCTGCCGAACTGTCTCTGCAGGTACACCTTAAATTTTACAGAGGCTGAAATTCCTGATGAAGATGTTTTTTTGTTTTTGGCTGTGGCACGTCACACTGTCATTAGAGTGGCCTGCAGGAATGCCAGCAGCTCTGTCATTACTGTGTCTGAGCAGGTGTTGTGTCTGTGTCCATGCAGGAACACCCGGCGGGCCGCTGAGGTGTGGATGGACGAGTATAAACAGTACTACTACTCTGCGAGGCCGTCCGCCCAGGGCAAAGCCTTCGGCAGGTTTGTCTGTTATACTGTCACTCTCCTCTCGTCACACAGCACAGACAGCAGCTCACATACAGGATATAGATGCATCTTCTCAGAGTTTTTATTGTTTATCTCAGATATCATGTTTTATACACGTTCACTCAGGTTATTAATGTGGTAATAATTTAGATACAAACAAAATGTTGCCATGCAAACTATTGTGGTAATAGAGCTAGCACACAAGATCTCTTTATTTCACCGTGTTTTTATATGTGCACTTTTTTTAAGGACATTTGTGTCTGAATCATTTCCATTCTACATTTATTAATAGCTGACCTGCTGTTGTGAAAACACCAGATCTAACTTCACAGAGCTCAAGGTTACGTCTTTAAATCCCTTACATCATCCAACCACCCATCCAGAACTTATATAACAAAGAAAAGCAGCAAACCGTCACATTTGAGATGCTGGAACCAGAGAAAGACTTTTTACTCGACACATTACTGAAATGACAAAGCGATTAGCAACACTGCTCAAGTAGCCAACAAAACCACAATGGCTCAGCGCTGTGGTGGCTGTGGACAACAACAGGAAGCTCTCTGGAGTCAGCAGGAAAGGCTTCGATCCTCATGAGTCGAGTCAGCTGAGTTCTAGATCAGCTGGATGCTTATTTTTCTCATTGTCCTCTCTTACTGTGTCTCCTCTCTCCATCTTTCTCTTTTCCATTTTCTCCTCTCTACCTGATCTCTCTCTCTCTGTCTCTACATCCTCACGTGTCTACAGCATCGCAGACCGCCTGACACTGCGGCGGAAGTTGAACTGCAAACCTTTCCGCTGGTTCATGGAGAACGTCTATCCTGAGCTGAGGTACGACTGTCACTGTCGATCATATTCCACGTGAACTCATGCTACAGATATATATTGGGTCACATTTGGTATTCTGTTCTATTCTGCCATTCTAAAAGTGTTCATATTTATTTTTTGCTGTCTGTTATGTAACTCCAAACACGGCCAAAGTTTCCTTCCAAACACCTTTAAAAACCAACGAATGCTTTGTCCCTATTGACAGATTATTTGAGGAGACAGACATGCAGTAGTTTCTTCTTCCCAAGCATTAAATCAGAAATCATCATGCAAGTCCTCTGGGTGTCATGATCCCCGAGTTCAGAATATCTAAATATATCGGATTTGGATGGGAACCTCTGTGGGTGGGTTATCAGCGTGGATCCCACCAGCTTGTTTCACTCTTTCTGGCTGCATCTGTTGTTGTCATGCGTCCAAATAACTGTGGTTTCTCAAATTGTAATTGTATATTTTTATAAGTCTGTGTTGTAATAGGGCACATTACTTGTGGTGCGATTCGAATTACTCAACAAGGGGTGAACAGTCAGTTCAACCCATCTGTTCTTTATTGTCGTAACAAGACCTTTCATTGGCTTTTCTCCACGCTGTCTATGGTTCCCTCAGGGTCCCGGAGCAGGAAGCAGTGTCCAGTGTGCTGAAACAAGGCGGTTTGTGTCTGGAGACCCGTGGGACCGACACCCTCGGCCTGGCAGAGTGCAGGGGCATCGGCACCAACAGGCCGCAGTCGCAGGTCAGAACTCTGCCACTAGAGGGAGATTGTGGTTCAGGCAGTTAAAGTCTGAATATTTGCCAGAAAATATGAAAAAGTGCAAGAATTTGACCTGATGACTCTGGTGTAAGAGCATGGTAACGATGAATCTACTGATTGGAGAATATAGGAGGCACCAGGACCCAATGACTTCATACAGTAAACATGTACTCTGGAGCTGTGCGATGACATGACTTAATTTTTTAAATCATTGCTTCTGGAAAATAGACATTTTTCATCAACATGTTAATGCCAGGATCCTTCAGTCTTCTATTGTGTAGCCTGAATTAAAACACATGTCCCTCTGTTGCCTGGTTACAGAGCTGATAAACACACGTTATCAACTATCGCACGACGAACTACAGCCAAACAAACCTTCCTTTAAGTTCACTCACCTTAGCCAACATTAGTCACTGTTATGATTTCATTCCATTATATTAATCATGATGCAAATGGTTCCGATTAAAGCAGGCAACAGACTCAAGAAGAACTCAAAATAAAGCCAGACAAGTTCAGACTGCGTCTCTTTAAATGGGTTAGACAGAAACATAATAGTGTGGGCACAGTTGTGACCTTTTGAGTTAGTCGCACATTGCTGGAAATCTGAGTTTGAGAGTGTTGTGAAGGGCACAAACGTTAAGAATTAAGGAAATAAAAAGGTTCCTCTGAAAACGAACCCGAGCATGTATTTGTTTCAGAGATGGGAACTCATAGAGCCACTGATCCGACAGCAGGACCTCTGCCTGGCCATCTCAGCCTTCACAGCGGGGTCAAAGGTCAAGATGGAGCCCTGCAATGCAAAAGAGCCCAGACAGGTGAGAACAAACACTGTCAGTCTCATCATACATTTAAAGACATGCATCTAGTTTATTTTTCTCATGTTAACTAAGGGTTAACAGAAGAATTTGCTTTAATCTTTGACTGTCAGTCATTTTAACAATAGGTCTTAGTTTTTCCAAGTGGCTCTGCCGTTCATCCTTCATGTGCCACTCACAGTGCTGAACTCAATGTGGTGATAAGAGCTGCTTCCAGGACAGATGCTAAGCAGGCCGACGCCTGCTGCTGTTGCCAGGAGGCTCAGACGATCTGAGCGACCTTTACTGCACCGAAGAGGAAGACCCGACTTTATAGATGCAGTAGAACAAGCGCTCTCATAACTTCAGACCCCACCCTGTTCCTTCCTCGATCTCCGCTTTGTGAATGTTGAACATTCATATCCCACGTGGATCCACGCTGGCTACATGGTTGATTTATAACAGTGAAAAAAGGGGGAGTAACTCAAACCATGTGTATGAGTGTGTGGGGCGTTTGCCAGGTCATCCTCTCATCTTTGTGCAGGCCTATTGAAATCCTTTGAGAGTTCTTTGGAAGCCTGCCCGTCAACGAGCAACTGAATTTGGCTGTGGGAGACATTTGGCCTCTTTGAGTGTTTAATCCCCTGGAAAGGAAAAACGTCCTTGTGTTTTTGATTTTGCTCTCTAAATGAGAAGAAGACTGAAGTGATTAACTCCTGGAGCAACAAGTGATAGTGGCACCTTTTTCTTTTTTAAGGAATTGTAAATATGAAACGCAGGTTAGAGCGATATGTACACACGTCATATGATCCATCACTGATCTGACAGAGGCTTTTCCCCGCTCACTGCTTCATAAAAACAGCCTGGAAAAATTCTGCAACATTTTATTTTCTCAGCATTAAAAGTTTATTGAAATGTTCTTTTTTTTTATCTTAATTTAATCCTGCAGGAATTTCATTTGTTTGGATTTCACTGGAGCGATTACATCCAATGCTGGTTTTAAAGGCTGTTTTAAGAAGCTTGTCCAGTACCAATATATTTAATGAAACACTTGGAGACTCTTTGGCACAAGTTTGCCATATTTTATGACAAAAAAAACTGGCTCCAAATGTTGGCTATCAGCAACTTCATTACAAATATATACACGTCTAAATCTGCATTCAAAAATCATGTGAACTACCAAACTGTTGACGTTTTCACTCTGACATTTCCTCTTTGTTGCACACACACACACATGTTTACAGTAAATGTCACACACACGTATACACAGACAGACTTTCTCTCCTCTGGGATTTTAAGATTAACCCCCCATTCACCTCCAGACCCCGATAAGCCTCCATATGGCTCCAGAAATCTGCTCTTGGCGCTCTGCTTCTCTGCTGTTCAGCTCTAAGTGTTTAATCAGCGAGCTAATAGACGAAGCACTTACACCTGGTGATTTATAGACAGTCTGTTTATGGGGAACACACTCTCTCACCCTCTTTACTTCAGTGTCGGGTTTCTCGTCGAACTTGCTCCGGCACTTTTTACACACAGTGACTGGACCTTGGAGATCTCTGGTGAAAAGAATAATAGATTTATGGAGAATCAAAGAAATCCAGTCGACTCTCAGTGGAAATTATGATACAGTCGTGTGTTTGTAAGCAAGAGTCGATGTGTCTCCCTTATCAGAACCTTATGTGTGATGCAAGGAGCAGATGGAGTGTAAGTGATTTAATGGTGATCATAAATAGATATTAGGAGAAACTGCAACAATAACAGACAAATACATCATATTTTTTTACACTCTGTTTTGATACTATGAGCCTGTGTGGCCTTCTGGTGATGCACTGACTCCTCTAAGATTTACAAGTATTCAGATCCTTTACGTAAATAAAAGAAGTTATACTGCAGTATACTCCCAGCTGATAGCTTATTGGGTACACCTACAGTAGACTAAACTAATACAACCGTCCTGCAGTAAATCCTTCTTTTATGAAGTTTAAAGTCTGCACAGTCAACCATCGCAGCCTTCTCTCTGTTCTCTCAGACATCGCCGTCTTTGGTTCGGCTCTTTCTTGGTTTGAATCCGACCGCACAGGGAGCTCGTTCAACTGTCCACATCTCACCACAGGGGTGCCCCAGGGCTCGGTGCCGGGGCCCCTTCTCTTCGCTTTTTACATCACCTCTCTGGGTCTGATTATCCGCTGCCATGCAGATGACACACAGCTCTGTCTGTCGTTTCCACCCCTTCGGTCCCTGCACGGATCTCTGAATGCCTCTCAGACATATGTTGTGCTCAACCAATGATCGACGCCTGGCTCTGCCACCCGTACGCTCGGGACAATCCAAACTTTTCTGTTATTCCCTGTTGGTGGAACGTCCTACCAGTTCTTACCAGATCAGCAGCGTCCCTCAATACCTTCACAAACCTCCTGAAGACCTCCAGCTCTTCAGAGAGGACCTCCTCTACAACACTACCAACACCTGGACATGATAAATCTGTCCCCCTCTGCAACTGTCACAGTACAGCTCCTGGACTAACATGTCCTTGTCGCTTATGATAAAAGCATCAGCTAAATAACTAAATATAAACGTAAGGATGGTCTGTTTTTGTACAGAGTTGTATATTCAACTTTATAATTCTTCATGATGGTGCTGCTGTATCTAAATACATGTAGTGGCATAAAAAGTACAACAATCCACTCTGAAAAGTAACAGTATGAAATGACAAGTACTGCAAATGTGCACTTTACTGTACATTCACTGTACTATACTTAAAGTAAATGTCCTATGTTACGACCCACCGCGTACAGCACTAAAACAAATTGTTTCTCCTCTTGTGGGATGGCAGCCCGCTCTACACTGCAGCTGGCTGTTTGTCTGATTTTTCCACTGTGAGTTCAGCAAGTCAATCATTCATGCGATTACTGTTATCCAGGTCTGACTCAGTCCATTACTCACTACTAACATGAACCTCCTGTGCAGATACACATCATTTATGAGCAGAGAATAATACAAACCAGAGTCTGTGCGAGACATCGATGCTCTCTCTAACCCTAACCGACAGAAATGAATTTTTTCCCTCTCTGTCTCTGCAGAAGTGGAAGCCTAAAGGCACGGCTCTTCAGCACATGGTCAGCGGCCTCTGTCTGGACAGTCAGACCCCGACGGGCCCTCCGATCATCACACAGTGTCGCCCCCAGATGGCTAGCCAGTCCTGGGAGCCACAGATTATCACCTGAGCCAACAGAGGACGGGGGGAAGAGGGAGAGAGGGAGGTGAGGAGCAGATTCTGGACCCGGCCTGCAGAAGGACTCGGGGGTTGGGGGTGGGGGGGGATCACATCTGCACACTGTCTGTCGCCTTGCTGTGGGATGAAAGGAGTGAGGACTGTACTTTCGTGATGTCAACTTCAAGCTCCTGCTCATTGTGTCTCGGTGACGAGAGCGCCGCTGAAAACGTTTTAAGGCCTTGTTGAGTGGAAACACCTGAGGTCTTCTGTGCATAGTGCTTCATCTCTCGAGGATGCCGCAGTTCTTCTATGTAATCTAAGCTTTTCACTGAAAACTGTTGCACATCTCACTTTTTCATTTCAGTATCTATCCTGGTTCAACGATTTGCTTAAAATTGGAGTAGTGAGCCTCAAAACAAATGAGTGCATACTGTACTGTAGCAAACGTGTTGAGGTGCGCCTGACCTACTCTGAGTCAGCTTTATGTATAGCCAACTAAAATCTGAGCTTTTATTATTGCTGAAGAATAGCAGTCTTGAAAGCATCATGCAAAGCACTGTCAGGAACATTATTTATTGTTTTGCACGGTCAGACCCAAAGAATGTTTTTTTTTTTTTCTCCGTCTCTCTACAAAGTTTAATGTAAATATTTGAAGCAGATAACGGCTTGGTTTTTGTGTAAAGTACTCTATATGTTGTTTGAGAAATAAAATGTCGTAACAAAGGAATTATTGCTCTAATTATTTGCTAAATAAATCCGAATATTGTGCCGTCTGTTCTTGCATGTGATTTTAATTTACAGTAATGTTGCAGACCATCGAACACGTTTGACATAATGTGTCGTTTTGTAATCGCAAATCCATGTTTACAGTGCAAATCTAATTCATCACGAATATGATTGATATTTAAATATTTGGTGCATCCACTTTAAGACATCTATTCAACATGTAATAAAGAATTTTAATATTTTAGTTGTGTGTCTCAAATGCTGGTAGTGTCGAAGTATTTCAACATCTGTAACATGAACTGCATTTGCAGAAACATTGAAGGTCTCCAGAGGATGAACCCTTTTTTAAAGTGCTACAGACAGGCAGAGGTGGAGAAAGTATAAAGTAAAAGTACTGATACCACGCTGTAAAGTCCTGCATTGAAATTGTTACTTAAGTATGTAAATATATTCAGGAAAATGTGCTTAAAATATTAAAATATAAGTAAAATAGTACTCGGAAAATGTACTATACTATTATATAGAACATTAGATTATTCTTCATTCATCAACAAAAGCAGGATTTTAATGAGGTGGAGTGCAACAAATTATTATTTTCATTATGTATTAACCTGATGAGCCCAGAGCGACACCTTCACAATGCTTTATTTTGTCTATCAACAGCCCACACTCTCAAAATAACAACACTTGTTTTATAAGCTCTTCATCTCTAAAGTAACTAGTAACTAAAGCTGTAGTATTGTAGTGAAGTAAAAAGTATTTCCCTCTGAGATGTAGTGCAGTAGAAGAATAAAGCAGCATTAAAAGAACAAACTCCAACAAGGTAATAAAGTACCTCAAAACTACAGTACTTGAGTAAATGTACTTAGTTACATTCGACCACCACATTTTATGGCAGGATCTCTGAGCGGTGCTTTAACTGTCACAGCGTGGAGTTGTTTGCAGTTCCACATTTTCTCTCTGCTCTCTTCCCTTTTCATACAGTGACTGTCTCTGTCTCCACCCTCCTGTCCTGCTGTTTACTCCTGAGTTTGCCCGTCACCTGACCTCCACACCTCACACCTGTTCCCACTTCCCCATTAGCCTCACAGTATACGGGGCCTGTGCACTCCCTTTCATTCTCTGCCAGATCCCTTTACAGGTCTTTGTCACCTCTGCTGGTCTGCTTTTTGGACTCCTAACTCGATAAATGTGCTTCACCTTCCCTGTCAGTTCAACTGAACTTTGAACTTTACCTGCCTGGTCATGTTGTCGTGTTTTTGGCCTCAAATATAGAAACATAGAGCCATTAAATAAGAGAACACTAACACTGTGTTACATGAGGTGGACTCCATATTAAATATAGGTTACACTAAATACAGATTATAATATTCCTTAACTTTACGTAGGCCTACTAAACTTAGCACATTAACATATTACAGTCATAAATATCAGCCATAAATATGTGCTAAAAGGTTCCAGTGGTGGAGAGCAAAAAGTATAGTACTTATACTACGGAAACTGTAAATGCTCAGACATTCATACATTTTATTTCCTCTGTTTTACTCGTGATAATGAGTTAATTTCATTTGTTTTCTCAAGATCTTTATGTCATTATGTCAAATGAACAAATGTTGTTGTGCCGAGATAACGTGATTTTCTCGAGAACTTTGTTTTACTGAGATTATGACATTATTGCAATTGCAACAGCTACACTGAATGAATGTTTCCAGCAATTACTTAATATACTTATTCTTTTCTTTTCTCCAGATCTCGTATTTATTATGTCTTTGTGTTCTCAGGAAAAGAAAGATCTCGAGATCTCAAAGAAAATGATCCCGTTTTCTCAGGATGTTGATGAACGTTTGTTATTTTGACATAATGACTTCAGATCTTGAGAAAACAAATTAAATGAACCTCTTATAATGAGAAAACTGAGGAAATAATATGTATGAAATGTATGACTGCTGTTATTTTATGCTTCTACTTTACATTTCAGATGGAAATATACTTCAGTCAATTCATTTAGCTGTGATAGTACCTGTATGATCGTATGTGACAAATAAATAGAATTTAATTGAATTACTTTGCAGATTCTGGCCATTAATATAAAATATAATCAGCAGAAAGTAATTTAAATGATCCCCACCTTTACCAGCTGCATTAAAGTAATGCTTACATAATGATGCAGTTACAGGCTATAATGTTTATTCTGCATAATACTTTGGGTACTTTAGTTTTTGTAATTTTGTTGCTACAAATTCACATCACTTTTACTTAAGTAAAGTATTTCTCCCACCACGGGGAGGAAATTTCAAACGAGGAACACATGATGAAGTGACGAACTCAGCAGATGGAGTTTAAATAATTAGGTCTAATTAAGCACATTAAGTGAAAACACCTGTGTGATGATGCACACTGTGACCACGAGGGGGCGGAACATCCTCATAGATGTGTGAGCAGCTTACATTTTATGACTGAGGGTGACAGGGTGATGGATAAGCGCTTGTTGTGAAGAAAGGGAGTCATAAAGAAGATTAGGTTTAAGTTAATCAAGAATAAAAGAAGAGTGGCAGTGAAAAGAAGACAGAGAACTTGTGTGTGTTTGGCTGAGAGAGATATTTACTGCATATTCACAAGCTGCTGAATGCTGCAAAGAAACACACGAAAGACAATAATCAGCATAACAGGCTTGACAACTTTGTTACTTAAAGTTTCTTCTTTCCTTTGTTAGTTTTGCAACCTTTCAGGCTGCAAAGCATGCCACACTGCAGCTTAGTCAGCTTCATAGCTATGTGAGGAATGCGACTTAATGCTGATAAACTTATGGCCTTTTAAAGGGGCCAAGGTTTCGTCACCAGGGGTAGAGTGGGGGTGGAGGAAAACATGGAAGAAGCTGGAAGAAGAGGACAGAATAACAATACTTGTGAAAAGTCAGAGCAGTTTTTTAACACAACATAGTGAGTTAGACACATTAAAACATGTTTGAGGCCACAGATCAGGACTCGACAAATGTAAGAGACAAAAATAAAAGTATATCTGAGGTCATTTATGACTGTGGCGTTATCCAAACGGACCTTTAAACTGTGTGGTGTCACTGATGGAGATATTTGCATGTCAGTCTGATAGAGAACATGTAAACTAATGAAGCAATGGTCAGGTGATGGACAGTGGTGATATGTAAACAAGTACATCTACTCATACACTGCACATTTCTGATACTTAACTGGAGCATTGCCATTACTGTATATGTTTCATTTATATGCTTCATACGTCTTCTTTACTACATCTCAGAGGAAAATATAGTACATGATTTCACAGTTTTTACATATTGTTTGATATAAGACAATTAAGATCTAATAGATCTGAATATTATTTCTCCCACTGCTCCAGACCTGTACATTAATACATGGTTTAACATCTATATTCTTTCCAGTGCATGGAGCTAGGACAGAAATTATAACTTTCAATCAAAGGACTACAGCCCCACTTTCAAAATAGGACAAACACAAGTTCTCTCAAGGGAGCATCCAGCAGTTATTTGGACTCGATCAGTAGGTCAGAGCACAATGATTAATTGAGTAGTTACTTTTGAAATATCCGTCAACAAGAGAGAAAGAGTCCAAACTGCAGTCTACATCTGGTCTGAAGCAGTGGTGGAGGAAGTATTCAGAGGTGAAATATCAGTACTACAGTACACGACAAATATACTTGAAGTACCAAAAGTAAATCCTTTTCCACGCCATGTTGACCCACCCTGTTTCTACAGTAGCCCAGAATGGACAAACGTTTCACCTTCATCACAAATTCTTGTCCACTATAGCGGCTACTATCTATTAAAAGGTCGGTTGAGGTGAGGAGTATTCAGTCAACTTCCCCACTAGATGCCAGTTTTACTCAGTGGACCTGAAAAGGTGCAGTAAGTAAAATTTTGGAACTTTATTTTCAAAATGAGACAAACATGAAATGCTACATTCAGAACTATGTTTTCATGCAACCTTTAAATAACGATAGTTTTGTTTTTGTTACTTAAAAATTATTCTTTTATATCTACAGTCTGGAGTCAGTGTTCAGTTTATCTGTTCTGGGCAACTGTAGAAACACGGTGTTAATAAAAAGATTCTTATTTCCAGGTGATTATACATGCATGGAAACATAGTTATGAATATTAGATTCCACATCTGCCTTATTCTGAAAATAAAGTCTCCAAATCTTACACACTGCACCTTTAAGTGGCACCTAACAGCGAAGTTGCACATCAATATTTAGTTTGTCTGCTCTGGGCTACTGTACAAAGATGGCAGTGACTCCATGGAGGCGGACCCGCTCTTACTGTAGATATAAAGGACTCAAACAACAACAACAACAACTTATACAGTAATGAAACATACTAATGAATATTGTATGTCCTGCAAAGAAACACACTGGACCTTTACGTTGACAACTTGTGTTGTTTTCACTGTGATAAGATGAAGTTACGGTAGCTCAGAACAGACAAACCAAATACTGACTCTAGACAACTCAAAGTGTTGTTTTTCCTTTACACTAGGTAAGTAAGGGCAGGGGCACCGCCGGGGATTTGGGGCCCCATGAAAAGATATCACACTGGGTCCCACCATCACACACAGGCAACACCAACCATGTGCGGTTTCTGTAACCACACCTCTACCTGTGAAGGCTTCAACTACCTGTACAATATCTCCTGACACTGAGCTGGGATAATATGTCACTGTGAAGACGTGCAGGAAACATTCTGCATGCAGATAAAGTGTTATTAATTATAAATGAAATATTCTATTAAAATCCATAAATTATATGTTAATTAAAAAATAAACTAATGTTCTAATATTTTTTCAGGGCCCCTGTCAGTCACGGCCCTCAGAATCGTCCTAACTTTTTACCCCCTAATGGCGCCCCTGCAATCAGAGGAACTGACCTGCAGATACGGTCCGGTTAAAGAAGACAGGATTGGCCACGAGGACGAGCAGCATCGGTGCGTACGTGGTGACGTAGTGAGGGATGGCGTGCTGGAGGCCTTGCTCGCAACTGCGCAGGGATGCAAGAATAAAATCAGCATTGGAAATCACAGATGTGCAATGATGTGTGGGGGGCAACAACAGGAGCATACTAACTGAAGTGTTTAGGCACAAGTTAAACCTCCTTATCTGTTTGACCTTTCCCGATAACTCGACACACACAAAAACTTAGTGCTCTTTGTTTATCTCCTGACAAGACGAACATGCTGATGGAGTATCTGAAGGAGACAATAAAAAGTCTTACTCTGAGATGGATGGGTAGTAGAGCATGGCCACTCCTTCCACACACAACAGCACAGCCAGACCCCATGTGATCATGTGGTAGAGGATAATGGTGCTGATAGGGAAAGAAACAAGTCATGAGACTTGAGCTCTGTGTCTTTGAGCCCTTTTTTGAAACACAAAGATTTAAAACAAAGCGAGCTCTCTGCAACAAACTCGTCAGGCTGGGAGTAATGAAGGCAGAAGCGTTAAATCTACAGTAGACAGTGAGGGAGGAGAAGTGAGAGCGGGGCTTATTTGCACGTTGTCGACTCGGTTTAAGTCTTTGCTCTCGTGATGTCGAGGTGATAATGAATCGTGGGTAGACGGAAGGTGAGAGCACCTGATTCCTGCAGATGTTTTCACCACCAGGAAGACGTCGACGGCATAACAAAAGGTCCACCAGAAAGAGGCGCTGAAAAACAACTGGATCCACATCTGCAGCACATAAATCACATACAAAATTCTATTTATTATACATAATTGCAATCACTCTTGATGAGAAGTGTGAGTAGCCGTGCCTTTCTTTTGAGGTTAGAGTTCAAAACATGCACTGTGACAGATGTTTCACCTGTGCACATGATGCATTCAATAATTTAGCAGGACAAAAATCAGGATTGAAGAAGCATCGAACATACAGCACTGCCGACACAGAAGACCTCCGGCCACACATCAGTGCTGTTGGCCACTGAGATTTGCTCAGTGATGTTTGGCAGGCCCAGCCAGACGGATGACCTCACGATGATACCTGAGGACGAGAAAAACAACACGTGGTCGACCAAACTGAGACGATTCCTGCTTCCTGACCAGGAAGAGGAAGAAATAAACGAGAGAGAATGAAACAGGGGATGTTAAATTGAAGTTTCACTGGGTATTATTAAGTGCGTTTATTAGTCCGATTCAGACGTGGAAGTCCTTTTAATAGCAGCTTTATATCATGGAAATATGAACTGCCTTCAGGTGTGTTTTATAAGGGTGTTTCCATTTCCTACAAGCTCACTGTGGGACGGGAAAATCTGGAGATCTCCCGCAATCTTAATGTGATGCAGAGGCTACACGCTGGTGTGTGTGTTTTATTTGAAATTGTGCTTCAAGCTGTTAGTTTGCAGAGGTGAATGAACCCCACCTGGCACTAAACACACACACCTACACACACACATGTACAGTGCATGACCTCATCTGCCTTCACAGAGTGATGAAAGAACAGCTGAGGTGTGTGATGCTGATCTTCATCCATTGAGAACAATGCTGCGTTCAGATCCACACATGCCAACAGAGGTTTGCAGTTGTTACGAGTCATTACTCACATGAGAGGACAATGATTCATTTGTATTCATGACTAAGGAATTTAAAAGCCTTTTATACAAACAATCTGAGCTGAGATTTGCATTTTTTTTCTACAGTTTAATGGATTCAAAATGTTGCAAGAACGCACGCAGGATCAGAAAAATGATATTTCTTTCTCTTTTTCTGCATGTAAATAACATTTTTTCATAACTCTACCGCAGTTATGTTTCATGTTTTCTCTCTGTTTGAATGAGGAATGTCATATGTTGCAGATTTAGTCCAACAAAGGGGTTAAAAACAAAAATATTTCCGTGCGTAATTAAACCCAGCAAGCAACGGCACGCACTCGCCTTTTCTTTCTGTTTTATCTGAGCTATAACACAAAAAGTAGGCCCATACTAGGAGTCTGTCTTTACCTGCGCATCCCAGTATGTCACATACACTGATGATGAACTGTATCCTGGAGGAGGACGCAGGCCTTGGCAGCGGATACTGTCCCAGTCTCCTGTATCCTTTGCGTTTGGGTAGAAGTTGTAAAACAGCAAACAAGAGGCTGAGAGCGGCGCTGCCCAGACTCAACGCCCCGAACAGGACGGGCTGGAAGGTGACCACGAACTCAGTCGCTGCGTCCCGATTTGGGCAGCAAAAAGTCTCCAGCCGAGGGGATGCCATGACGCACTGGAGGAGATCCGAAAAAAAGAAAGAGAGAGAGACAGAGAGAGAGAGGAAAGAGGGAGAGAGGGAGAGAGAGAGAGAGAAGTGGGCTTACGGTGTCAGGAGAGAGACGAAAAGGACAAGAAAGAAGGAGAGGAAATGATTGTGTACATGACCCAACTCTGTGAGAAATCACGGGGTTTGACTCATCATGTGCTTCCATTTAATCCCCGCAGTTGTAGCTGAACTGTGCCACAATGCAAGAAGCCGACAAAGGACTGCTGTGTGGTAGAAAGAGACTCAGAGTCTTAAAGTTTGGTGA